>NC_050456.1:26354858-26540424 GCF_903995425.1 Onychomys torridus | reverse complement strand
GATAAGAAAGAAGAGGGAGGAAGGAAGGAAGAGAGAGAAGGAAGGAAGGAGAAGAAAGGAAGGGAAGGAAGGAAGAGGAAGAAGGAAGAAGGAAGGAAGGAAGAGCGCACGAAGGAAGAAGGAAGGAAGGAAGAGAAGAGGAAGGAAGGAAGGAGAGGAAGGAAGGAAGAGAGGAAGGAAGGAAGAAGGAAGAAGGAAGGAAGGAAAGAGAAGGAAGGAAGGAAAAGAGGAGGAAGGAAGGGAGAGGAGAAGAAGGAAGGAAGGGAGGGAGGAGGAGGAAGGAAGAGAGGAAGGAAGGAAGGAAGAGAGAAAGGAAGAAAGAAAGGAAGAGAGGAAGGAAGGAAGGAATAAAGGAAGAGAGGAAGGAAGGAAGGGAAGGAAGGAAGGAAGGAAGGAAGGAAGGAAGGAAGGAAGGAAGGAACTCAGTCCATTTGTAACTAGATATTGCGTGAGCAGAGGACAGATTAAATAATTTGGAAAAACGTCAAAACTAAGTCTGTCCTCATGGACACAAAGGATATTCAGTCCCATTGGTGGTGGTGGAGAGGGATTACTGAGCAAATCTCCAAGTCCTCTCTTTTTCCCATGGGCAAGTCATGCATGCAGGGTAGAAATGAACCTACCTTTACATTCGCTCCCTCATCCCTTACCCCAAACTCTGTTCAAAGTTAGGGGTGAGCCACATGGCACTATGCTTCCTCGGTTTCTGGGCATGATTTTGCTGACAGCTAGATCCCAAGTCAGAAAAGAAATCAGTCTACCACATTATTTATGTCTTCAATTTCCTTCTGCCCACACCTTGTCAACTTTGAAACAGGGGAAAAGAATTCCTGTGTAGGAGCAATAAGCTTGCTCATCTGCCATCGAGAAATTCAGCCATGGTTCTCAGCTGGAAAGTACCAAAAACATACTCCGGAAGGCATTGAAAACGTGACAGAGCTCACAGGAACAGTTGAAGGAGAGCCAGGACGTCACAAGACCAAGAAGCGGCAAATGTTACAGCAGTCTTCTGATAAATCCCTAGGGCGGGATACCTTGCTCAGCCCTGACACGGAGGGGGAGGAGGGGGCTTGCTTGGTCCTGCCTCAACTTAACATGCCAGACTTTGTTGATTCCCCAAAAGAGGTCTTACCCTCTGAGAAGTGGATTTGGGGAGGAAGAGGGGAGGAGATGGGGAGGGAGAGGGAACTGGAATTGGTACATAAAATGAAAAAACAAAAACAAAAAACAAAAAAAAAAAAACTTAAATAATTAATTAAAAAAATAATAAATAATAAAAAAATAAAACTTGCCAGGCCAGACACAGAGCACGCCTTTAATCCCAGCACTTGGGAGGCAGAGGCAGGTGGATCTCTGTGAGTTTGAGGCCAGCCTGGGCTACAGAGTGAGATGCAGACAGCCAGGGCTGCATAGTGAGACTAGATGTCAGAAAAATAAACTTGCCAGGCTTCCCCTTGATATAGGCTGACAAGGGCTTCCTGATACACATGGCCGGTACAGATTCATGCCATCCTTTTTAAAAACAGACATAACGTACTGAAAAAACTTTACAAGTCCACTGGATAGCTGGTGTGGTCAACTGAATTAATGACCTCAACTTTTATCTCCAAAAGTGCTCATACCTTTTCCAGTGGTGTTCCCAATAATTAAAAAGGTACACTTTTCTTTTTCTGACAGGATTGGCCCATATGGCTTCCTGTAGAGAGCAAAATTAAGGTAATAATGTGACAATTCTGAGTCTTGAGATCAAGACAGCTTATCTGTCACCATGAGAAATAAATGCCTTTTCAAATCACAGGTTCCAGGAGGGAAACATATATGGGTATTCCCAGTCAGATGTTGGTCCCAGGGAGATTTATTAAGCAACATGATTCAGTTATAGTTCGCAGCCATAACAGAGTCTTTAACTGATTCACTATGTATGAATAAGACAAGTGAGCAACAGATGCGTGAGCAAGCACAGTCTAAATTAGCCAAGACTGGCTGTTAGGTTTAGCTTCAATTATCAACTTGATACAACGTAGAATCACGTGGGAAAATAATCTCCATTGTCTAATTGGGTTGGACTGTGGGCAAGTCCCCAAGGAATTGTTTTAATTGTGTTAACTGATATGGAAAGACCCAACCCATTGTGGGTGGCATCATCCCCTAGGAAAGGAGTTCTGAATTATCTGGGACTGGAGAAATGAAGTACAAAAGCAAGCAAGGGAGCAAATGTTCCTTCACTTCTCTCTGCTCTTGACTGGCAATGGGATGTGACTGGCTATTCAAGTTCCTGCCTTGACTTCCCCCAAGAGGAGGAACTGAGACTGGAATGTAAAGCACAATAAACCCTTTCTCCCCTAAGGTGATTTTTGGCAGGGTTTTTCCTCACAGGAGCAGTGGTTAAAAAAAAAACACCAGCCAATCTAAAGATGTGAGAAATACTATTTAAAGCCATTGGGCTTTGGGAGTTCTTTTTGTGGTTGTTGTTTTGTTTTGTTTTGTTTTGTTTTGTTTTGTTTTGTTTTGTTTTGTTGTTTTGTTTTGTTTTGTTTTGTTTGTTTTGTTTTGTTTTGTTTTGTTTTGTTTCCAGACAGGGTTTCTGTAGTTTTGGTGCCTGTCCTGGGTCTCGTTCTGTAGACCAGGCTGGCCTTCAACTCACAGAGATCCGCCTGGTTCTGCCTCCTGAGTGCTGGGATTAAAGGCGTGTGCCACCACCCCACCCCTGGGAGTTCTTTTGTCCTGTAGAGTTATCTGGTTTATATAATTACTAAGGCGGATAAAAGATAAGATAAAAATGAAGCTGACAGGGTCAAATTATGATGAGGGTCTTCTCTATTTTGTGCCCTGTGTGGCCTGGATTTGGACCTTTCCTGTAGTCACTAGAGAGCCAATCTGGGGGAAATTGAATAACAAGTGTCTGGTAAAAAAACGTCTTACTAGGATTAAGGCATGAAGATGTGGGAACATGCAGGTGATGGCCTAACCTAAGGCACAAGTCACGAGAAAGAGGCCTCGAAGGATATTCTGTAAGAGTTCCTGCCCTGCTTTACTTAAGGGTTACCTTAAAGAGTACTATTAATTACAATAAATGTCAAGTTTTTAAATATAGGGAAGACCCATCTTCAATAAACTGGAATTCAGGTGTATCTAGAAATATCAGGAAAAATCTGATGGGGATTCCCTAAATCTTATTTTCATGAGCATGGAGAGTCATGTGGTTAACATTCCAGAAAATTAAAGAGTTTCTGCTTTGCATTCTCAAGGTAACTAACTACTTTAAGGAAGTCCTTTACAGAACCCCCATACTCTCACAGTTTTTGAAGTGTCTTTTGTAATTCTTTTCAAGGTCCTTTCAACGCTCATACACACACAAAAAGGACTTTCTTCTTGATTGCTACACCTGGATTTCTGATGCCAGGTCATTTTACTTCATAGTGTCCATCCATTTTATTTTATTCATAAGGAATTGTATTTACAAAAAAAAAAAAAAAAATCTAATTCATCCCCAAAGGCTAGATACTTGACGGCAGAAAAAAAAATTTTTACTATGAGCTAGGAAAGCTATCAAGTATTGAGCACCCTGTATGCCAAAGCCTAAGCAAACATTTTGTGAGTATTTCATTTGTATCTTCACGATAAACCTACATGGTAGTGGTCACTATTATTCTCACTTTACATATTAAAACAAACCCACCAGGTAAAGTTAAGAGAGGTGGGCAAGGCTGAAAAGGCACAGCCTAGTGATTATGTAGCAAAGCCCCTTCTCAATGCCCATGAATAAAATATTTGAGGTAGTAAGTGTCACACTGGTGTTTCTGAGTGCTTTGTATTTGGGAATCTGTAGTTTTACTCCTGTTTAAAGTCTTCAGGGATCCCTTTGTGCACATGAGTCACAATGAATTAATCAGGGTTAGTAATTAGAAAAATAAGAATTGAGAACAGGGGCACTGCGTGCCTTTATTACCAATATAGCAGAAAGTACAAGGAAACAAAGCACGTGTATCAACCTGGCACCAAGGCAGTTCTTAAAGATAAACCGGACTGATCTCTGTACCCTATAAATTCAAGATACTGTGATTCCTAATCACAGCACTGTAGCAACACACAAATAAAACAGCCAGGCTTGGTTCTGAGGTGCTAGAAATGGCTGAAAATTCACATTTAAAATAGAATGCAAGACAATATGAGACGTTATCCTTTTTATTTGCTGTTTTGTTGGTCTTTGCACTTCAGGATCATTTTGCTTCTCTACCCTGAATGTATTTATCATGTTAAGTTTTATAAAGACTTATCTTCACCGGATTATAATTCATAAGTGTATCTGAGCATTATTCTCGCTTTTCCTGGCTAAGTGTGAGACAGATGCACCACATAAGCAAACAGTCTAGCATCCAGTGAGGACCAGGGTATCGGCGGCAGGAAGTGCTAATGCACACCCTAAGAACAATCAAAACATCACACTTGCAGCACTGTATACTTATTCGCACGGCAATGAAATCATAAAGTGTAGAGATGATTTAAGGAAAAAGTTGAAGTGGAAAAACAAATGTCTATGAAGGTAGCTCAGAGGTAGTGTTTGCCTAGTGCACAAAGGCACTGACTGGGCTCAATCCTCAGTACTTCAAAAAGAAAAAATATAATTTCTAAATTAAAATTAGTAGACCATAATCAATGATAAAATCTAAGAATATTCCCTGTGAACCAGAAAACATTTCAAAGTCTTAAGTCCCTTGACCTGGCCATATTTCTGGAGAGAGTACACTTTAAACAAATTTAACTTTTCATCTGTATACCAACTAGGTATTTTTAAGTTCATGGGATTAAATATTTTGAGATAGAATATTTTTTAAATCTCAGAGCTGCTGTACCCTGCCTAACAAGTTTCAGTGCCGATTTCTATTTCCCTAGGCGTGTGCTTAGTATTTTCTCAGTTAAAAGAGGCTCTGGAGAAGAATGTACAGAAGAAACAGGTGCCTTTAGCAGTTTTAACTGTACAAAGACTGTGCTCTCCCAGTTCTGAACAAAAGCACGAAGAGAAGCTTGCTTTGGATGTGACTGAATTGGAACCTCAAGACGGATTCCACAAGACAATTACTTATTTTTGTGACTTACTATTGCAATGCATGCAGTGAGTCACCAGAGAATAAATGGATAAATAAAAGGGCCCATTAAAAATAGCAACAAGTGTGGCTGAGCTGACAAGAGAGCGTCATGTAAATATTGTCTTATTATTTTACCAACATCTTTGAAAAGTAACCAGCTCTTACCAAAAAAATGCAAATCTAGAAAGGAAAATAAGCCATATAGTTCCTTGTACAAAACCTCAGGAAGGTTAGAAAACCAGAGACTTCAAGAATGAATGGGGAACCAATACCAGAAACAGCCTCCTCCGTTGACCCTGCTGTGCAAAAATGAGACCTCCCCTGCAAAATTACTGAATTTTATATCTGCAGCCACAGACATCAGAAGACAGAACTACACGTCCAAAATTCAAAGTAAAGTTGTACCACCTGCCAAGCTATTACTTAAGGGGGACAGAATAATGAAATTTTCAGCTGTGAAAATCTAACATACATATACACAACCCAGGCGCGCGCTCGCGCGCACGCGCGCACACACACACACACACACACACACACACACACACACACACACATTTCCCACATCTCCTGCCCTCCCAATAGATCAAAGAAGAGGGAAAACAGAAAACAATTAACACAGTAAGTCATATAGCAGGAGCTAACTAAGTAGTAGGCCAGAGAACATCCCACCCTGACTGAGACCAAAGGCTCAAGAGAAACCCCTCAAAGAAAGAACAGGAAAGACTACCTGCTATGTCAAGGTGTGTTCAGAAGACAGTTACGCTTGTCTTTAGTGACAAACCAATGATGTGCACATAAGAAACCAAGTAACAGGACAAAAACTTTGCAATTCTTGATCCAGAAGGAAAAGCAAGTACTTAAGAAATGCAATGTTCCCCTTAACATCTGCCTGATTATAACACTTCAAACTCAAAAATTCCAATTTACTCTGGCCGGTGGTGGCGCATGCCTTTAATCCCAACACTCAGGAGGCAGAGGCAGGCGGATCTCTGTGAGTTCCAGGCCAGCCTGGTCTACTGAGCGAGATCCAGGAAAGGCACAAAGCTACACAGAGAAACCCTGTCTCGAAAAACGGAAAAAAAAAAGAAATCGAATTCACTGTATTAGGAAGGTAAGAAAGTCTGCTGTGGGAAATGGAGTGGGCTGGAGCAAAGACAACAGACTATCAAACTCCATAATGGGAGAGCAAAAGATTCTGTCTGGTGCAGGGAGAGAGGAGAAGCTAGCGGTACCAGCATGTGGTGGTGCACACCTGCAAGCCAGCACTTCGGAGACTACTGAGGAAGATCACGAGTTCAAGGCCAGCTCGAGCTACACCATGACCCTGTCTCAACAATGTCACCGGAAAAGAGAAAGGAATGAAGAAACTAGCAGCAATAGTATATGCTGTAGAATTTTGTTTAATGACATATAAATGGCAATGGCTAACCTTCTGAAAGACGGCTGTCTAGGGGGGCCACCAAGCCACAGCAAGAGTGGAAATGATCAATAAGGAACCGTTCTTGCATGTCTGGTGCTGTGCCAACTTCTCAAATGATGTTTACGTGTCACTCTGACCAAGATAAATAAATAAAAAAATATATAGCAAAACCTAAACATCAAAAATATTAAGAACATTAAATCTAGTGCTTACAGTCTCTTTAAGCCTTCTACCCTCCCCCAGTAGGTCTTCCTTCCCTTCAGCACAGGAAAGTGGAATGGGGGAGGGGCCCGGAGGAGGGGCCAGGGAGACAGAAGATCACAAAAACAAGGAGTGTATAAGAATGCCAGGATGAAGTGCATTGCTTCATACCCCAATTCTCAAAGTAACCAGCGATAAGGAAAATCTTACACCTTTGAAATTCTATCACAGCCATGCTAGTTGAGATGTGCTCTGTGGTCTGATCCTCAGCTGCTCCTCAATCTGCCGGTACATGTTAAGTTTGAACCATGTGAACCAATCCCCGTTTTTTGCATGGAAACACAGTAACGGCATACAGTTCGATTTACCGGCTCATCGTCATCACCACTGCCAAATTCTGAGTCCATCACTCACATGTCTCCTGCTCTCCTTTATTTCGCACAGCCCCAGAGGTAGTTTAGACATTCAGCTCTAACTTTGGCTCCCACAAGCCAATGGAGGTACTGCCTGCAGAGTGCTCCTTCTAAAAATAGGAATTGCACTCATCATCACTCAGCACGATCAGAATCAAGATGGAGCTCCTGCCCACTGTTCTGTGCCACCCACCGCCCAACTCCTCCTGGTTCTGCACACTTGGCCTGAACCCAACTCTATGCTTGAATCGAATTTATACACAGATCTTTCTTCTATATTGATGCCCATATATGAGAGACTACACAGCTCCCTAACGTGTGGCACCTTTCAGACCACTAATAACCACAAATTAAAGGAAAATTGAGTATTTTTATCAATGATCCAGAAGTTAGTCACAATCTTCAAGTTTTTCTAGAAGCCAAGACGCTGACGGTGTTCACTTAAGTTTCAAATGGGACAGTGACAGTAAACTCTGCCAGGTTATAAACTGTAGTGACAGCAGAGAGACAGAACACAGGGAGGAGGGCAGGAAGAAAGAAGAGAGGCTAGGGAAAACCAGCTTCGAAAAATACAGTCTACCTGTGGGCAGAAAACCGGTTTCCATTTTCCGTAAAAAGAAAAAAGAAGGGGGCTAGACCGTAAAGCTGGTCTTAAAGGACATGTGGATGCAATATTAGCGCCTCTATTTGTTTTCTGGAGAACTGTCATTCACTTTTAAAAGCTGCTCAACCAGTTCTCAAACTCATGCCCCATCCAACCAACAAATGCTTAATTAGTTTTGGATCTTTGTTTAAACTGACAGCTGTGGTTCAACAATCCCCCAAGGTCAGCAATGGAGTTTGCATCTTAAAACAGTCAAATGGCCTAAAGGTTTTCTGCGGTTCTGAGGTTGTTAGTTTTCATTTTGATTTGCAAAGGAACTGGTCCGTAGCTCTGTGCCCTAAATGCGCCTTATTCAAATACAAAAACATTCTCACAGCATCTGAACCAATAAGAACAGAAAATGGAAGCGGTAGTTAGTCACCTACCCACTGTGGGGACCTCCACCAACCTCCGGGGCCTGGCAGAGAGTTTGGGAAGCAGGAGCTAATCAAAGCGGCCTGAAGCAATGTCAGCCAAGGCCTGGGGTGGGAGGGGAGCTCACACTTTCCCATAGGAAAGCTTCAGAGGCCCTCCTCGGAGGCTGTGTACTCTCACTTTACAAATAATATTGCCAGGTTTATTTATCTAGTTTCTAAGCCCGAGGCAGAACAGAAATAAGATATTAGGAGGAGAGCTCTGGGAAGGAGCTACTTTCAGCACGCTGAAAAACTGACTGCCAAACAGGCAGCTGCGGCCTAATAGGAAGGAGGAAACAAAAAAAATGTTTAAGATCGAAACAAAGGAGTTCAAAGCACAGCTGCACGAAAGGGTGAGGCCCACAGGACACTTGCCAAGGAGACCTCGGAGTAGCGCCCCATATTGTAGAACAGCTTCAAGAAGTGACAAGGAGGAAAGGGTCCTCCATTCTCCAGAAAAGGATTCTCCCAGGAAGAAGGAGAGCGAGAAAAGTTTGCATTCACTTGGACCAAAGAAACATGTGGAGCCTGGAGTCTGCTCCACTACTCACTGTAGGTGATCTTGGCAAACCGGTTGCTTCTCTTGCTTCTCGGGGGTTCTGTACAGGAGAAATATCACACCTGATTTCAGGTGGGAAGTGAGTTCCTTGACCAGAGTAAACCAACAGGGAAGTGACAAATACATAGACGCTGCTAGAGCCCTGGGATAAGGGCTTCTACCCAGGTCTCAGGAAACCAAGGAATCCAAAGAGAGATGCGTTCATGGAGAATGGAAAACAGAGATGACCTGGGACCACTTCAAAAGGAGAATCTAAAGGCATCGAGCTTCTCAAGAAAAAACAGATGTGTGACATGGGGCAGCATATGATTCTCACAGCAATTACTAAGTTTCAGCACGGCCCAAGAATGACAAATTATTTCTGTGTACCCCGGGGGCAAATACAAACTGGAATGTTTTGGATACAGATGGATGCCTCAGTGGAAGTACTCAGTATGGCTTACAACACAGGGAGCTCTGTGATAGCTCCCACCTTCTAGTCAACATACCCACTTGAAAGAAAATTAACATGTTCAAAATCAACCCTCACTATTTTACAGGTTAGCTGCACCACTACTACTACTACTGCTACTACTACTACTACTACTACTACTAATACTACTACTACTAATAATAATAATAATAATAATAATAATACATTTTTAAAACAAAAAACAAAGTCTTCTACTACATCCTGCAGAGGTTTCACAAGTCCTGAAAGACATGTCAGTAAAATACAAAAAATATACGAGGTCAGCTGCCTAGGCTCAGTGTGCTGGGCTCCACTGACTCTCCATGGGAGACCTCGATTTGGGGGATGTGGGGATGCAGGGTGGCTTGGGAAGGAGGGCTGGGGGGGGGGGGGGGGGAAGAAAAAGGAGGGTCTGTGGATAGTATGTGGAGTGATTAGAAAATTTCTTAATTAAAAAAATGATAAATAGATAGATAGATAGATAGATAGATAGATAGATAGATAAGTAAATAAACGAGGTCAGATCTCATGCCATTTTCTGTTCGGCAGCACAAAAGGGTTTCTTTGTTTCAACTCCCTGCATTACCCAGGAATGGCGCCACTGTGTTGTCACTTGTGGCCACTAAGCTAGCAGCACTTTCCTCACCAAGCACATATGTGTCACTCTGCAATTACACACAAACACACACACCGGATAAAGAAATCCATTCCATAGATGTAGAAGCAAGCAAAATGAAATTAGCAGCCCTGTGAGACAGAGGAATGGACTTTTATTAATAAGGAAACAGTACTAGAACGTTATTGTTAGTTGATGAGATTTTAACAAAATGTTAATTTTTTTCAATGATTACATACTAAAGCTGTCCGCTTAATTTTTAATGGCCTGCTGTTGTCCTCTAGAATTACCCATGAAGGTCTATTTCTCTATGTCTTCATATGTTTCCCTTTTCTCCAGCCCATCCTGTACTCTTATCATCTATTAATAAGCTATTTTTCTTACCAGAAACTGAATGTGCCCTGATGTGTTAAGATTTCAAGCTATGAGATTTATTTGGTTTGTTGGTTTGTTTTATTGTACTTTGTTACCTGTCCAAAGTCACCATACAGATTCGATGTTTCATTCAAACAAAATATCATTTTTCTACTTCAAAAGCCCTTAACTGGTCTTAGCATACATGACTATTTCTCTTGCTGCATACACGTTAGTCTGACATCAGTGCCCTGCTGTACGCTCTGACACTGACAGCGCTGTCTACACTGTTCTCCCATTCTCTGGTCCTTCTTACGCATTACGGCTCTTCATATTCATGAGTCCAGATATGTTTGTTATCAAGAGCTAAAAGCTTGTGACAATTGCATTATAGAATTTCATTACAAGTTATTCTCATTTTTCCTGTATGTTACAAATAAGTCACACTGACATCATTATGCACATAGAAAAAAAAAAGATAACTATGAGCTTTATTTCATGACATTAAAGGGGACAAAATATATCAAATAAGAAGAAGCTAGACTGGTTCTCTCTGACGACCTCCAAGATGCCATCTCCCAATCCAGAGCCCTCCAGTTCCTCAAATACCACATGGACACTTCTGCCTCAGTGTTTTGTAGGTACCCTTCCTCTGCCTGAATCAATCACCTCCCATTCATAAACAGCATGCCTTGTCCTGTACTTCCTTCAGATGTATGCTCAAATGACCTGGTCTCTCCTTCCCTGATCATTTTATTTACATGACCCTCAATCTCCATCACTCTCTGCCTCTTAAATCCTACAGTTATTTTTCCTTAACTCATTGACCATAATAGAATTCATTGACCATAATATAATGCATCATTAATGTGTCTATTTTGTCTACTCCTTCTGGATTATAAGCCTAAGAAAGCAGGAATTCCATTTGTTCATTTCCGTTCCCCAATCTGGTAAAACCCTTCCACGACAAGAATGTAATAACATGAATGGATGAAAACCTTCCTTACAGACAGAGAGCATACTAGCAGAAGTCTGAGCTGATGAATTAGATTCCTGGCCCTCCTTCCCAACCGAGGCTCTGTAAACATGCTTTCTGGGATACTGAACTTACATCAGAGGTTTTCTCTGAAAAGTTTCCACTGCTAAAGAAGTACTGGAAAGCCTTTGAACTTTCAAATTAGCAAAAGCTCAAAGGTTATCAAATGCTAATCAAATAATGCACAAGGCTGGCAGAGAGACACAGACACACTGGTGCTCACTGCTGATGGGCATGCAGCTCATTCAGCTTTACAGAGTTGGATGCAGCGTCGTGCACTAAGAGCAGTTTTTCACTAGGTATGGTCTCATTTGTGATCATTTTGGAGCTGAAGAGATGGCCCAGCAGCTAAGTGCACTTGATGCTCCTTCAGAAGGCCAGTTTGACTCCCAGCATCTACATTAGGTGGCTCATAAATGCTTGTGACTCCATCTTCAGGGGATCTGATGGCCTTTTTTGGCTTCAATGAGTGTCCACATACTCCAGATGGAGTGCACAAGTGTGTGCATGTAGACACAACACAATTTTTTTTTCAGTTTTAATATTTCTTTTTTATTAATTTAAACACAAATATGTTTTAAAAGATAATAGTGTCTTCACAGAATTGCACAGCATGACTAGCTCCACTGTATAGAGGAGAAAATGGAAGTACCCATGCGTTAATAAACTGCCCAGATAACTCATCTCCCCTTCTCAGAACCATGAAATGTAAACATTACACATGGCTTCCCACAACAATTATCTTCTTTTTCTTCCTTTTTGGGAGCTAAATGTGTTTGTATGCTGAAAATTGGGGGTCAATAACATATAAGTCAAAATTACAAGCAACTCTGGGCATGTGCTTCTCTTATTTAATGGCTTCCTGTTAGCAAGAATGCAGATGTGATAGTTATCTGGTACAGCCGTATTGGGCCTTAAGATGACCGTGGGAATGAGGATCACAGGAGGCAGGGCTATCAGCTGACAAGAATCTAGATCTTGACCTTGCCAGATGCCATATCTCTCTGCACTACCTTTTCACAAGACAATTTTTTTTAACAAGGAAGAAATAAACTTTGATGTAGTCTAAGCCATTGTAACTTTGGGTTCCCTGGTTATCTGGATCTATAAGCTAACCCAAACTAGTTCTGTCCGGCCTGCCACTTACTCCTTGTTTCTTTTTAACTTGGTGTTTGATTAAACTGATTTTGTATTAGTGACAGTTTCTACGAATTATGCATTCCATGTAGCATGTTCAAAACTTCCCCTTGTGAGTGAGTATTTACTGTCTCTCCTCTTAACCCCAACGAGCAACAAGACAGCCACACTTAAAAATCCATTATTAGAATAATAGTCAGTAATCACTTTCCAGAATAATTGCCTGCCAAAGACAATGCAATGAAGTAGATCTCTGTAACATAAAAAAAAAAAAAAACAATGAAAGGTGTCTCCACTGACTCAGTCTTTCATTTCTTCATAACCCTATTTCTAAGGATTAAGAGATGAAGAGCTTAAGATCTGAAAAGTTCTTGAGTGGAAATCTAGCTACAATGATGAGGTCTGGCTCCATTGTGATCTCCTCCTGTGTGCCTATGTGTGCCTAATAAATTTGTAGTGAGCCAAGCAAAGGGCAAGAATTTCATTGATGACATCACCTATAAAGGCTAAAGAAGACAGACGACCTCTTAAAAAGGTGGGTGAAAGAGGTTTAGCTTATTAACAAGGGAGAGTAAGTTTGATGACCAATGTGCTGATTTATGTGGGGAGAGTTAGCACAAGAATACTTTAACCCCAAGTAAATCATATCTAAAGCACTGACTTTCCCCTCCTGGCATGGGGGGATTCTTAATTAATTTACATACACATGCTATCTGTTGAGAATTTCCAGCAAGGCCCTAACTCACCATACATGATGAGAAAGATGTCAAATATAACAAAATACCTTTTCTTCTCCTAAAAATGATGGGTACTCATAACTTCTAGCCAAGGAGAGAAAATACAGGTGTTCAGTTTGAGAAAAACAGATCAAAGCTTTCCAACAAATACAGCTACTAAGATGAAGAAGCCAGCAGGCTTGTGACTCAGTCTTGTTTAACATGAAAGATCTAATCTACACATGATAAAACTAACGTAAGTATGCAGAACCAGGGGTGTGCGACTGAGTGATACAGGCTAGTGATCATATACACAGCTTCTGATATGACCAGTGTCTTTTTTCCTATCTGTATTCTTTTAATCGATGGTAAGTGGGATGCCTTAGATTTACAGCCACAGTCTCATCCCATACCCATTTCCACTCACAGCAGGAAGCTATGGGGAAAATCTGATTCTTGCTGACTTTCCCCAGGTCCAGGTGGTATAGGCTCAAAGTGGTCATGAAGAAGCTGTAAGACCAACCCACCACAGGAAGGTCCTGGGGCCGCAGAGATCTAGAAGCACAGGGTTATGGTGAGAAATAAGCTTAATATTTGAGCTCTGTGTCTTAAGGTCCTGAAGGGGAGCAAGAAAGAAAGACAAAGGGAAGGAAGAAGTGGAAAGTCCCATGGACTCAACAGAAAACAAGTCACAACAATTCTGAATTGCATGTCAGAAGTACTCAATAGACCAAGACCCAACCTAATTGGCACAGGGCCTAGCAAAAGTCACTTTCCTCAATGAGAGGTACATTTTCTTACTTGTAGTACAGTGTGTGTGTGTGTGTGTGTGTGTGTGTGTGTGTGTGTGTGTGTGACACTTCAAGATCAACACATTGTTTTAGGGCAAAACGGGGTCAAGAAACACTCTGAATAATTAACCACTAGAACTCTGAAAGTTCTTTCCTGTGTAATCACAGCAGAAAGTAAACTATGTCAAAGGCAGCATATTAAAAGAGGATGTGTTTCATTTTCATGGAATTCAATTTTTCATTCTACCCTAATCATGAAAACACACAGTAAAAACCTGAATTCCATGAGGATAGTCCTCCCACTTTGGTGAGACCAAGATTCAACACAATTTAAAATATTGTAAGAACGGGGCCTTAGAATATCAGCCCTAAGAAGAAATACATATATGATACAATTGGGAAATGCACTGTGCAGTTGTTAGACTGTTTTCATTTGGGATAAGAGATGCTTACACATGATTGTGATTGGCTGGTTTTCAAGATTTTGATTTTATTGTCAAAACTGTTTATCTACCCCGTCCTTAAAACCCACATGTTTGCCTATTCTACCTTAAAAACAAACACTGTAAAAAATACAGCGGCCTAGCTTCAGGCCGTTTAGAGTTGCAGGATAGCTGACTTCAAGGGCAACCAAATACTGTACTTTTCAGCAACAAAAAATAAATAAGCTCCTCACGTATAACAAGTTGGTGTATAACTTACCCAGGCTATGCAGTTGATTCAAATTGCTGTCAGGGAAGCCATATGATTCATAGCCTTGTTATCTCCCTTACATGCTATACTACTGTTTTCACTTGTACAGGCCATTTTCCTCTAGTTTTACACAAAGTAAATAAAAGTCATCACTGGAAGCTACCAACAAAATCCCCTTGTTAAAGGCTTAGGTAAGTCTGAGAGCAGGTGTTGGGAGGGGAGGGATAGATTAGCAAAGGATGTAAGAAAAGTGTTCTGGAGACTCCTTACCACCTGGTTTGGATATGTAACTTTAAAAAGACAATAAATAAGCTTTCCATTCCCATTTTCTAGCTTGGGGGCACAGGAATGGGCATCAGAGCCACCTTCCCAGCAGTAGCCCTCTCTGAGAGGCAACTTCTGATCCTTCAGAGACAGGCCTTTGAAACTCATGGTGAGATTTTACCTGCTCCTCCAACCATTTGAGGAAAAATATGGACTGGGATCCTTCAGAAATGAAAGTGTTTTTCTTGAAGAAAATATCCTTCCTTACCCACATCCTTATTTTGTAACCTCACGTAATGGACCATTCACTTTTATAGTGCATGTTCCAAAAACATTTATCAACTGGTTCCATCCTTCCGGAGCCTAGACCTGTTCACAGAGCAGGAGAATAAAGCCATCAGCTCTTATATAGTATACATCTGGGCTTTAAATAACTTGGAGGGTTTTTGTTTGTTTGTTTGTTTGTTTTATTTTGTTTTGTTTTTTGGCAAAGTACTGCAAAACTGGAAGATATTTAATAATATTAACTTTTAAATAGAAACCTGCTATCACTGATGTGTATCCCCTCAAAACAACACAGGCTCTGCTGCCATGCTTCTTGGTTTCCCACCATGGCTGGATCATAAGATTTTATTGCTGAAGACACCACATGTTTGGGTTGCAGGACATGGAGAAATCAAACTAGAATTGACTTGAACACTTCCTCCCTGCTGGACAGCTTTCGAAGCGACAAAAGGTGCCACACAGCTGCTGAGGGAGAAAAGCCACCACTGTACTTACACAGTGGTGGAACCTGCGTGCTACAATATCAATCCACCCGACAGGATAGGTCCATAAAGGCAATGGCTGTTATTGGGGCAACCAATTGTCCCCTGACCAGATTCAAAGCCAGCTCCACAGAAGATGATTCATACCTGACATTGTAAACCTGGACAAAAGCCTATCTGGAGAGGACATCTGCCCTAAGTGGGGCAACCCACTACTGTTTTGCTAGAGACATATGTTGTCAAACTGCCTTCTAATTGCTATGTTTAATATAGACTAGTGATGCTCTCACACTTGGTTCAAGAAGCTTCTTTGTAGCAGTCCATGCAGGGATTCACAATTTGTCAAAGTGCTGAGAATAAGTGTTTGAATGCTCAGCCCAAAATGAGACATCAGTGTCAGTGCCCCCCAGTGCTCAGGGAGTATCACAGAAGAGGAAGAAGAAAGAATGTCAGAGCCGGAGGGTGAAGACCAGGGCTGGGACATGCTGTCTTATGGGCATGGCATAGTCATTGTGCTCATGAACTCACAGCGGCTATGGTCACCTATGGAATATGCCTTTATACTGTGTGAACATATGTCAATGTGATTGGTTTAATAAAGCTGACTGGCCAAAAGCTGGACAGGTAGAGGTTAGGTGGGTCTTCAAAGAAAAAGGAGAGGAGTCTCAGAATGGTGATGCAGAGAGAAAGAGAGACACTTGCTATTCTGAGAAATGGTATCGAGCCATGTTGTCAGCATCGTTTTGCTCACTTCAGATCACATACACAGATCGTGCTTCAAGCCTATGGACAGACCACACTCAAGATTCAAATACACATGGACTTTGCCACTTACAGTTTAAAATTGGGGAACTGATTATACAGACTGAAAGGAATTATTGAGAAGCATCTGTACTAAATGATAGGGAAGATAATCTGAATTTCATAATGAATTAGCTTCTCGTTTTTTTTTCAAGTAACTCTATATTCCAATCTCAACAAAACAGAACTCATGTAAATAAACTGTACTTGTATTCAACAAAGAATAAATTGATTTTGTGAGAACAGCTTCAGGCTTGGTTCAAAATTACTGCAATAACCAAGTCAGCTAACAGAAAAGGGATCTATGAAAACTAATATGAATATTTTATTTTCCATTCTAAAATGAAAAATACATGAGCGTTTTATACTTACTGAAAGCATCCAAATATATTAATAGATTTTGAAATGTTACATTAAAAAGTATAAATTTGCAGGGCATGGTGGTATACATCTTTGATCCCAGTACTTAGAAGGCAGAATCAGGCAGATCTCTGATTGAGTTTGAAGCTAGCCTGTTCTAGAACAAGTTCTAAGACAGCCAGGGCTACACAGAGAAACCCTGTCTCGAGAAAAAAAAAGTATAAACTGACTTGACTATAATCACAGGGTGATTCTTTTTTTTTTCTCTATATCAGCTTGATACAGTATAAATTCTTATCCTAATAGTGAAATGTTTCATTGAGGCTTGCCCAGTAATTGAGTAAAACCAAAATTTATTATAAGCCATAGTCACCCTAGGGCCCCATAGGGTGATTCTTAATGATTGTATATATATGTATGTGTATCATTGGAAATATCATAAGAAACCATGTTATGAAAACAAAGTACTACACAAAGCATTAATAAATTTGTCACATAAAATAGAAAAGATTAGCCCAAACCAATCCTTTCTGTTTGTATTGGTGTCAAACAATAGACTGTTTTCACTGCCCAGATCTCAACAGATTTCTTGCTATACTTCCAATAAACAAATATCTTTTCCCAAGATAAAGTTGAAATTTGAACAAAGAGATAAATTGTTTACACAGTACACAACAGTAACTTGCTGTTTAAAAGAATATAACATGCTTATTAATGTATATTCATTGACAGGTTTCAAAAATAAGCTGAAGTATGATATGTACAGTCCAGATTTAGTTTTATATTTAAAAAAAATCGTTTATCTGTGTGCACGCACACACACACACACACACACACACACACACACACACACACCTTGTATTAAGAAATGAAATCCATGTGAATGATAAATAACAAGTATTTGTTAGTCTGGGAAGCTAAACACAGGCTTTGAGTCAGTTCTATGGTGCACATCTGTAATTCCAGCATCAGCACAGACAAGGACTATCAGTTCAAGCCTAATATGGACTATAGAGCAAGATCTGGTCTCACAAAGAAAAACAGAAGCTGAGAAACAGAACTTTAAAAAAGAATACACAGGTTGGGTATATTTATCTAGTGTGTTCGTGTGTGTGTGTGTGTGTGTGTGTGTGTGTGTGTGTGTGTGTTTCTTTTTGTTTGTTTGTTTTTGTTTTTGTTTTTCAAGACAGGGTTTCTCTGTGTAGCTTTGTGCCTTTCCTGGAACTCACTTGGTAGACCAGGCTGACCTCGAACTCACAAAGATCCACCTGGCTCTGCCTCCCGAGTGCTGGGATTAAAGGCATGCACCACTACCACCCAGCTGTGTGTGTGTTTCTATTTCAGAATATTTTCATAGATTAACATTTGAACAAACTTAATAAGAAAATCCAAAATATGAAGTCCATCTTCAGAGGATTTTAGATTGCAGATGATCGACCTACAATATTATTTCTTTATGAGTCTTTTTATAACTTGTATAATAAATCACACACATTTAAAAGACTGCTGTCAGCATCCCCCCCCCCCCCCCCTCACCAACCACTCCCCAAGGCACTAGCCACTACCAGAGCCACACACCAATACTGCACTGATAGGGAAGAAGAGCCCCTAGGCCCCTGGGGCACATACTCAGCCCTTTCCCCTACCCATTGCAACCCCAGAGTACAGACAGGAAACTCCCCCCCCCTCTCACCAACCATCCCCTGCTTCACCAGCTACTGAACTCACATGCCTCACCTGCACCAAGAGGAAGAGCAACCACTGGAGCTGTAGGCTCCACCTGCACCGATTGGAGAAAGAAGGATTCCAAGAGACACAGGCTCCACCTGTACGCATTGGAGATAAAATTGGGTAGACAGCAGTACATTCAACAACATAAAGAGCAATATGGCACCACCAGAAACTAGCAGTTCTATAACAGAAAGACCTGAACATCCCAACGCAGATGAACCAAAAGAAAACAACTGTAAAAATAACTTTATGAAGATGATAGAGTCCCTTAAAGGGGAAGTGAAAAATTCACTTAAAGAAAGGGAGGAAAAGACAAACAAAAATTGGAAGAAATCAGTAAATCCCTTAAAGAAACCCAAGAAACCCAAGAAAAAACAATAAAACAGGAAAAGGAAACAGTTCAACTTGAAAATTGAAATAGAGGCAATAAAGAAAACACAAAACAAAGGAATTTTGGAAAAAGGAAATTCTGAGTAAATAAACAGGAACTATAGAGGCAAGCATAATGAACAGAATGCAAGGGATGGAAGAAAAATCTCAGGTGTTGAGGATACAATACAGGAAATAGATTCATTGGTCAATGAAAATGTTAAATCCAGCAAATTTTTAACACAAAACATCAAGGAAATCTGGGACACCACAAAAATACCAGACTTAAGAATAATAGGCATAGAAGAAGGAGAAGAATTCCAGCTCAAAGGCACAGAAAATATATTCAACAAAATCATAGAAGAAAACTTTCCCAATCTAAAGAAGGACATGCCTATGAAGATACAAGAAGCTTAAAAAACACTAAATAGACTGGACCCCCCCCAAAAAAAATGGCCCCTCACTACATAATAATAAAACCACTAACATACAGAACAAAGAAAGAATATGAAGAGTAGCAAAGGAAAAAGGCCAAGTAACATATAAAGGCAGAACTATCAGAATTACACCCAACTTCTCAGTGGAAACTCTGAAAGCCAGAAGATCCTGGGCAGACATTCTGAGACACTAAGAGACCACAAATGCCAGCCCAGACTACTATACCCAGAAAAGCTCTCAATCACCATAGACAGAGAAAACAAGATATTCCATGACAAAACCAGATTTAAACAATACGTATCCACAAATCAAGTCCTACAGAAAGCACTAGAAGGAAAACTCCAACCCAAAGAAGTTAGCTGCACCCACCAAAACACAGGCAATAGATAACCTCACACCAGAAAATCCCAAAGAGGGGAAATACACACATACTACCAACAACAACAACAACAAAAACAAAAGTAACAAGAATTAATAGTCACTGGTAATTAATATCACTTAGTATCAATGAACTCAATTCACCTATAAAAAGACACAGGTTACATGCAGTGGTGACGCATGCCTTTAATCCCAGCACTTGAGAGACAGAGGCAGGTGGATCTCTGTGAGTTTGAGGCCAGCCTGGGCTACAGAGAAAGGTACAGAACAGGCTCAAAGCAACACAGAGAAACCCTGTCTCAAAGGAAAAAAAAAAAAAAAAAAAACACAGGCTAACAGAATGGATATGAAAACAGGATCTATCCTTCTGTTGCATACAAGAAACACACCTCAACTTCAAAGACAGACATTACCTCAGAGTAAAAGGTTGGGAAAAGATTTTCCAATCACATGAACCTAAGACACAAGCTGGTGTATGTCTAACAAACTAGACTTCAAACTAAAATTAATCAAACGAGATGGAGAAAGACATTTCATATTCATCACATAAAAAAAGCCATCAAGATAAAGTCTCAATTCTGAACATTTATGCCCCCAATACAAGGGTACCTACATTTGTAAAAGAAAAATTACCAAAGTTTAAATCACACCTCAAACCCCACACATTAAGAGTAGGATACTTCAATATCCCACACTCACCACTGGACAGATCTGACAGACAGAAACTTAACAGAGAAATAAGGGAACTAACATATCCTGTGATTCAAATGGACCTAACAGATATCTACAGAACATTTCACCCAAACACAAAAGAATATACCTTCATCTCAGCACCCTATGGAATCTTCTCTAAAATTGACCACTTGAGCAAATCTCAGAAGATTAAAAAAAAAAAAAAAATGGAATAACCCCCTGTATCTTGTTGGATCACTATGGCTTAAAGTTAGAATTCAACAACAAGATAAATTACAGGAAGCCTACAAACTCACGGAAGCTGAGCAATGCTCAACTGAATCACCACTGGATCAAGGAAGAAATAAAGAAAGAGATTAAAGACTTCCTAGAATGCAATGAAAAGGAATGCACAACATACTCAAACTTATGGGACACCATGAAAGCAGTGCTAAGAGGAAAGTTCATAACACTAAGTGCCTATATAAGGAAAGTGGAGAAAGCTCACACTAGTGACTTAACAGCACACCTGAAAGCTTGTAGAACAAAAAGAAGCAAACTTACCCAGGAGGAGTAGATGACAGGAAATAAACTCAGGGCTGAAATCAACAACTTAGAAACAAAAAGAACAATACAAAGAATCGACAAAACCAAGAGCTGGTTCTTTGAGAAAATCAACAAAATAGACAAGCCCTTAGCCAAACTAACTAAAAGGCAGAAAGAGAGCATTCAAATCAACAAAATCAGAAATGAAAAGGGAGAAATAACAACAGACATTGAGGAAATCCAGAAAATCATTAGGTCATACTTCAAAAACCTGTACTCCACAAAATTGGAAAACGTAAAAGAAATGGACAATTTTCTGGATAGGTACCACATAACAAAATTAAATCAAGATCAGATAAACAATGTAAATAGACCTATAACCCTTAAGGAAATAGAAGCAGTCATCAAAAGTCTTCCAACCAAAAAAAGCCCAGGGCCAGATGGTTTCAGCACAGAATTCTACCAGAATTTCAAAAAGGAGCTAATACCAATACTCCTCAAACTGTACCAAATAATAGAAACAGAAGGAACATTGCCAAACTCTTATTATGAGGCTACAGTTACCCTGATATCCAAACTACACAAAGACACAACTAGGAAAGAGAATTACAAACCAATCTCTTTAATGAACATCAATGCAAAAATACTCAATAAAATACTGGCAAACTTAATCCAAGAACACATAAAAAAAAATCATCCACCATGATCAAGTAGGCTTCATCCCAGAGATACAGGGATGGTTCAACATACGAAAATCTGTCAGTGTAATCTAGCATATAAACAAACTGAAAGAAAGAAAAAAAAAAAAAAAACCACGATCCTTTCATTAGATTTTTAAAAAGTCTTCAGCAAAATCCAACACCCCTTCATAATAAAACTCTTGGAGAGATCAGGGATATAAAGAACATACCTAAACATTATAAAGGCAATATACAGCAAACAAACAGCCAACATCAAACTAAACGGAGATAAACTCAAAGTGATTCCACTAAAATTAGGAACAAGACGAGTCTGTCTATTCTCTCCATATCTATTCAATATAGTACTCAAAGTTCTATCTCGAGTAATAAGGCAACAAAAGGAGATCACAGGGATACAAATTGGAAAGGAAGAAGTCAAACTTTTGCTATTTGCAGATGATATGATAGTATACATAAGTGACCCAAAAAAATCTTCCAGGGAACTCCTAAAGCTGATAAACACCTTCAGTAATATGGCTAGATACCAGATTAACTCAAAAAATCAGTAACCGTCCTATATACAAATGACAAACGTGCTGAGAAAGAAATTAGAGAAACATCACCCTTTACAATATCCATAAATAATATAAAATATCTTGGGGTAACTCTAAACAAGCAAAGGACCTGTATGACAAGAACTTTAAGTCCCTGAAGAAATCAATTGAAGAAGATATCAGAAAATGGAAAGATCTCCCATGCTCATGGATAGGTAGGATCAACATAGTAAAAATGGCCATCTTACCAAAAGTAAGCTACAGATTCAATGTAATTCCCATCAAAATCCCAACACAATTCTTCACAGACCTAGAAAGGACAATACTCAACTTCATATGGAAAAACAAAAAACCCAGGGTAGACAAAAACAATTCTATACAATAAAGGAACTTCTGGAGGCATCACGATCCCTAACCTCAAGCTCTACTATAGAGCTGTAGTAATAAACAGCTTGGTACTGGCATAAATACTGACATGTGGATCAATGGAATCGCATTGAAGACCCTGACATTAATCCACACACCTGTGAACACCTTTTTGACAAAGAAGCCAAGATTGTACAATGAAAAAAAGAAAGCATCTTCAACAAATGGTGCTGGTATAAATAGATGGTGGCATGTAGAAGAATGCAAATAGATCCATATCTATAGCCATGTATAAAACTCAAGTACAAATGGATCAAAGACCTCAACATAAATCCAGTTACTCTGAACATAATAGGAGAAAAGGTGGGAAATAGCCTTGAACACGCTGGCACAGAAGACCACTTCCTAAATATATCACCAAGAGCACAGACACTTAGAGCAACAATTAATAAATGGAACCTCCTGAAACTGAGAAACTGTAAGGCAAAGGACACACTAAAGAAGATAAAATGGTAGCCTACAGAATGGAAAAAGATCTTTACCAACCTCACATCTGACAGAGAGCTGATCTCCAAAATATGTAAAGAACCCAAGAAACTAGACATCAAAATGCCAACTATGTTCATAGCAGCATTATTCATAATAGCCAGAACCTGGAAACAACCTAGATGCCCCTCAATGGAAGAATGGATAAAGAAAATGTGGTACATTTCCACAATGGAGTATTACTCAGTAGTAAAAAACAATGACATCATGAAATTTGCAGACAAATGGATGGAACTAGAAAAAATCATCCTGAGTGAGGTAACCCAGACTCAGAAAGACAAACATGCTATGTACTCACTCATAAGTGGATACTAGATTCAAATGAAGGATAACCCAGCTTCAATCCACGACCCCAGAGAAGCTAGGTAAAGAAGAGGACCCTAAAAGGGACATGTGAGAATTTTCTCAGGAAGGGGAAAGGGTTAAGATTTTCTGGGTAAATAGAAGGGGGATAGAGGGGAGGAGATGGGGATGGAAACATGAAGGTACAACATGGCAGAGTTTGGCGAGGGAAAGACAGGGAAAACAGTGAGAGAGATATCTTTATAGAGAGATCCAGTATGGGGTTAGGGAGAAACCTCATGCTAGAGAAATCTCCAGGATCCCAGTTAAGGATGTCCCCAGCTAAGACTCCTAGCAATGGTGGAGAGGGTGCCTGAACTAGCCTTCCCCTGTAGTCAGATGGGTGACTACCCTAATTGTCATCACAGAACCTTCATCCAGTAGAATAGAAGCACATGCAGACCCACAGCCAAGCACTTGGCTAAGCTCCTGGAGTTCAGTTGAAGAGAGGGAGGAGGGATTATAGGAGCATGGGCATCAAGATCATGATGGGAAAAACCACAGAGACAGCTGATCAGAGACAGTGGGAGCTCATGGACTCTGGACTGACAGCTGGGGAGCCTGTATGGGGCCAAACTAAGCCCTCTGAATGTGAGTGACAGTTGTGTGGCTTGATCTATTTGTGGGGCCCCTGGCAATGGGACCAGGACCTATCCTGGGTCCAAGAACTGGCTTTTTAGAGCCAATTCACTATAGTGGGATACTTTGTTCAGCCTTGATGTGTTGGGGAGGGGCTTAGTCCTACACCAACTTGATATGCCAGCCCATGTTGAATACTCAAAGGAGGCCTTATCCCCTATGAGAAGTGAATGGGGGATGGGATGGGAGGGAAATGGAGGGAGCAGGAGAAGGAGAGGGAGAGGGAACTGTGGTTGTATGTAAAATGAAAAAAAATGTTTTAAATTAAAATATATAAATAGATGGATGGATGGATGGATGGATGGATGGATGGATGGATAGATGGGTGGGTGGGTGGATGGGTGGATGGGTGGATGAATGAATGAATGCATGCATGCATGCATGCATGCTGAGAGCAGCTGGGAACAGGATGGACCTGGATAACTACGGGTCTTGCTGTATGAAAACAGGCAAACATGGTCAAAGCGCATCCAAAGAAGCTGAAAGGCAAAAAAAAAGTCCCCTCGGGAACTCTTTGTGCAAACTGGCCAGCAGGAACAGGAGAGGCACCTGGTGCTTCTGTCAACTTCAGGGTTTCCTGAGAAGTGCTCAGAAAGTGGAAGGCCTTCTCTGCTGAAGAAAAGGAAAAACTGAAAAGACAGCAAAGGCAGAACATTACAAAACAGAAGTGAATACCAACCACCCTCCCGGGAGGAAGAACAAAACGCACATTCAAGTGCACCAGCACACCCAAGCAGCCTCCTTCGGCTTCCTTGTTCTGAGCATCCCTTGCCGACCACAGGAGAACACCCTGGCTTATCTGGTGGGGATGCCCTTATGCCAGGGGTGTGGGGTGGGGGGGAGCAGGGTAGCTGCAAAGAAGATGGAGAGCAGTGAAATGACACCACTACAGAGGACAAGCAGTGACATGAGTAGACGGCGCTGGGCTGAAGTGGAGATGTATAAAGGATGCTGCTGGCTAGAGATGAAAGAAAAACCTAACATAGCAAAAGGGAAACCAAGGCTGAAAAGAGCAGGAAGAGGAAGATGAAAACAATGAATCGCTTCCTAAAGCAATCATCTATGAGCAGCTCCCTGATTTAAAAAAAAAAAAAAAAAGAAAGACTGAAATGTAGTGCTATGTGAGGTTTGTTTCTAAACCACCAGGTGTCTTTTGTTTTTTAAACCAGCACACTACCAAATGTGTTTTTAGATAGCCTGGGCTTGGTGGCATTTTCGGTAGCCACTAATCTTGCCTGGTAGTACTTCGGAAGTGAAAGCTGGAGTGGAAATCTGAAGCAGGTTCTTCTTGGGAATGGTAGTGCTCACATCTCCAGTTGCCTGTAATGCAGCTTATTTGAAATCGTCTTCAGCGGACTGAACAGAAAAGGAACACTGAAGTTATTTGGTTGAAATTCTACATTGGAGTGAGGGTGTGTGACACAGATAATTTCGTGGGATTGGTTCTCTCCTTCCACCTAAAGATGGTTCTAAGAAAAACAGGTCACCATGCTTCAAAGCAAGTACTTGTCCCCTGCCCCACCCCACCCCCAGCAGGTGCTGTGTATCTTTGGCTGTCCTGGAACTTGTTTTGTAGAACAGGCTGGCTTTGAACTCAGAGATCTGCCTCCCTCTGCCTCCTGAGTGCTGGGATTAAAGGCGTGTGCCACCATTCCTGGCTAAAGTAAACACTTTTACCCTGAACCATCTTTGAATATTTCTAAGTAAATAAAATTTTTATTAGTATTAGTTGTTTTGTTGTTATTGTTGTTGTTTCTTCTATAAGCCTGGATTTGTTTTCTTCTTGAGAAGCCTCTTCGCTTTTCATTTTGGCTCATGATTACTACAGTGTTTATCTTCTTATACATCTGGCTAATTAATCCTTTTGTCTACATACCCTGCATGTTGTGATGGGCAATAAATGTTTGAGAACATTTTCACTCATAACTGACACTCAATAACCCTGACAACGGAATAAGAGATTTCACAAAGTCCACTTATATTTACAGAGTGAAGACTTTCAGTTTCTAGCTGCAGAGCACACGACTATTAGAATAAATTTGGAGCTCTGTCTTTGAAGGATTAACAGAAAACTATGTTCTTGTTTGTATATGAGGACTCTGCATTCTTTAACTTTCTTTACCATGTAATGGCAGCCATATTCTGAAGCTCCAAATGACCTGAGAAAATATCCCCACATGCATGAGCTTAAAACACAAGGCTCCATATATTCTGTTGACATTGGTCCTAGGGAAGGCTATGAAAGTATTGGTTATAATGCCTTTTCCTGGTTCTCAAAATAGGAATTGCTCAGGAAATAAGAGACTTCATTAAAAAGCACTTTTAATTGGTTGTTCCAGCTTTTAAAGTCATGATGCCACATTTAAAATTAAAGTAGAACACATTATCCTATGTTGTGATTTGTCCCTTTATAAATCAGGTACAAGGAAAGAAGATACACTTGGCCTAGGATCCAGAGTGGGTAACAGCAACCAAAGAAGGAAACACCTGCCCAACAAAGGCAAGACCAGATATCAAAGCCAAGAAACACCTCATCAACTTAACTCCAGATGCCTAGATCCCAGTGCAAAAACACAAACATGAGCTGCCAGGAAAATGTGCATCCTAGAGAACCCACAAACCCCACTGCTATAGGCTCAGAGAAGAGCAGGGCAGCGGAAGCATAAGAGGGGGACTCCAAAACAGCAGCTGGGAGTATGTTTAAATAAGGCCTTTTTTAAAGACCATGAAAACACAAAGAGCTGAGTAAAATAATGAAGACAATTCAAGACATGAAAGTAGAAACAGAGTCACTGGAGACAATCCGAACCAAAGCAAAACTGGGAATAAAAAATTCGGATGTCAGACAAAAACTTCAGAGGCAAGCATCAGCAGTGGATTGCAACACAGGGAAGAGGGAATTCCATCCAGGTCCTGAAGACAAGGTAGAAGCAACAGATAGCTCAGTCAAAGAAAATGTTAAACGTGGAAAAAAAAAATACCTGGGCACAAAACATCCAGGAATTCTGGGACGGTATAAAAAGACCAAACCTACAAATAACAGGAGTAGAAAAAAAAAAAAAAAAGAAGAAATCCAGGTCAAAGACACACAAAATATTTTTAACAAAATAGAGGAGAAAAGTCCCCCATTCTAAAGGAGGTACCAATGAAGGCACAAGGCACATACATCAAATAGGCAGTACCAGAAGAGAAGATCCCCGTGACACAATAATCAAAACACTAAGTGCACAGAACACAGACAGGACATTAAAAACACCAGGACTGCCCATAAGAACACCACCTAACTTTTCCAGTGGAGATTCTGAAAGTCAGAGGGGCATGTGAGGATGTTCTACAAACTCGGAGACACAGAGTCCAGCCTCTACTATGATACCCAGCAAAACTGTCAATTAGAGTCAACAGAGAAGAAAAACATTCTGTGATAAGACCAATTTAAGCAATTTCTATTGATCAGTCCAGCTCTACAGAAGGCACAAGAAAGAAAACTGAAGCAGTTAACCATGCTCAAGAAGACACACAGAATAAATAATCCGAGAACAGTACATCAAAGGGGGGCACTTCAGATTATAACAACAAAATAAGAGAAATCAATGAACATTGCTCCTTGATACAATTCAATATTAACTTACCTCAATTATCCATTAAAAAGACAGATTTAAAGACTGCATTAGAAAACACAATCTGGAACGTGGGTGACAGTTGTGTGGCTTGGTCTGTTTGTGGGGCCGCCAGCAGTGGGACCAGGATTTATCTCTGGGGCATGAACTGGCTTTTTGGAGCCATTCCCTATGGTGGGATGCCTTGCTCAGCCTCGATGCAGTGGGAGGGGCTTGGTCCTGCTTGAACTTGAAGAAGACTTTGTTGACTCCCTATGGGAGGCCTTACCTTCTCTGAGAAGTGGATTGGGCGGTAGGGGAGGTCAGAAGGGAGCAGGAGAAGGGGAGGGAGAGGGAACTGTGGTTGGTATGTAAAGTGAAAAAAAATTAAAATAAAAAATATTTTAAAAAATCTATCTTTCTACTGTATGCAAGAAACATACCTCACCACCAAGGAAAGTTATCACCTCAGAGTGAAAGGATAGAGGAAAACTTTCTAAGCAATGGAAGAGAGGTAGCCACTTTAATATCTGACAAAATGGACTGCACACCAAAACTAACCAGAAGAAATAGGGAAGGACACTATTTACTCATAGGGGGAAAATCACCAGGAAGATGTTGCAATTCTCAACATTTATGCACCAAACACAAGGGCATCCAAGTTGATAAAACACTACTACAGCTAAAATCACATATGGATCCTCACACAGTGGTAGAGGATGACTTCAATGCCTCACTCTCAAAAACAGACACGTCATCCAAACAGAAAAACGTTGGATTAAATATTGTCATAAACCAAGGAGAACCAGCAGATATCTACAGAACATGCCATGCAAAAACTAGAGAATATATTTCTTTCAGCAGCTCACGGAACTTTCTCCAAAACTGACCACATACTAGGGCACAAAGTCTCAACAGATATTAGAAAATTGAACTCAGATATTTTTCCTTTTGGTTTTTCACAGGATTTCTCTGTGTAGCTTTGTGCCATTGCTGGCCTCGAACTCACAGAGATCCGCCTGGCTCTGCCGCCCGAGTGCTGGGATTAAAGGCATATGCCACCACTGGAGCTGCCGCCACCACCACCACCACCACCAGGCGATATTAGAAAATTGAAACGACACCCCACATCCTATCTGACCATCATGGATTAAAGCTGGATAACAACAGAAAAACAGCAAACATACCACCCCATGGAAACTGAACAACTCATTGCCGAATGAGAAATGGGTCGACCACACCCAAACATTAGGCAGAGCTCAAGGAACCCTGAAGAAGAGGGGGTTGGAAGGATGATAGGAGCCAGAGGGGTCCAAGACACCAGGAGAACTGGTCCCACAGAATCAACGAAGCAGGGCTCACAGGGGCTCACAGAAACTGAAGCAGCAATCATGGAGCCTGCCCGCGTGGGTCTGTGTACATGCTGTAGTTGTTTAGCTTTGGAGTTTGTGGGACTCCTAACAGTGGGTGGGTGTGGGGGGGAAGAGTGTCTCACTCTTTGTGCCTGCTCTTGGAAACCCTCTCTGTTCCTGGGTTGCCTCATCCAGCCCTGATAGGAGGGTTTGTGCATAGTCTTAGTACATCTTGCTATGCCGTGTTTGGTTGCCGTCACTGGGAGTCCTGCTCTTTTCTGAAGGGAAACAGAGGATGGGGGGGGGGGGGCGGAGCGGGGGGGGGGGGGGGGGTAGGGGGTGGAGGGGACGGACTGGGAGGAGTGGAGGGAGGGGAAGCTGCAGTCACCATGTATTCTATGAGAGAAGAATAAATAAAAAGAAAAAAAAAAGAAAATGGGTCAAGACAGAAATCAAGAAGGAAACTAAAACATTTACTAATTGAATGAAAGTGACAATATAACAAAACTTATGTCACACAAAGAAGGCAAAATACCTGAAAATTTTAGAACAGCAAGGAGAAATAATACTCAAAAAGAGAAGAGGGCAAGGTATACTCAAACCTGGGCCTTAAATCAATGAAACAGGAAAAAAACAAAAGAAAAAAAGAGAATCAATGAAATGAAGAATTGGTTCCCTGAAAAAACCAACAAGATCGACAAGGAATTAGCCAAAATAACTAAAAGATGGAGAGAGAAGATTCAAATATTCTAATTCTAATTAATAAAATTAGAGATGATAATTGAGTCATCACAACAGACAGGAAATTCTGAGAATCATAAGCACATACTATAAAAATCTGTATATCACCAATTTGAAAAGCATATATATATATCCTATTAAAGTTAAATCAAGATCAAATCAGATATTTAAACAGAACCATAACCCCTAGTGAAATAGAAGCAGTACTTCCAACCAAAAGAAGGGCCAGATGGATTCAGTGCAGAATTCCAGCAGATGTTCAAAGATCTGTAGCCCATCCTTTTTCAACTATTCTAGAGGAGGAAGCGGGGAAGGGGGAAGGGATGGGGAGGGGAGAAGGAGAAGGAGAAGAAAGAAGAAGAACCAAGGAAGAAGACAAGAAAAAGGAGGAGGAGGAAAGATAGAGAGAGGGGGAGAGAGACAGACAGACAGACAGAGATCCCTTCTACAAAGCCAGTGTCACTGTGAGACCAAAACCAGGGAAAGACACAACAGAAAAAGAAGCTACAAGCCAATACCCCTAATGAACACAGACTCAAAAATACTCCAAAGTACTTGCAAAGAGAATACAGGTGTACATCAAAAAGATGATACACCATGACCAAGCTGGCCTTATTTCTGAAATACAGGGGTGGGTCAACAGATGTAAGTCAATAAATGTAATAAACCACATAAATGGATTTAAAGACAAAAATCTCATGATCGTTTTAATAGGTGCAATACACTCACAATAGAAAAAGCCTTTGACAAAATCCAGCACGCCTTCATGATAAAAGTCCTAAGGAATGTAAGGCTAGAGGGAGTACATGTCAACATAATAAAAGAATACAAGAGCCGGAAGGTGGTGGCACATGCCTATAATCCCAGCACTTGGGAGGCAGAGGCAGGTGGATCTCTGTGAGTTCGAGGCCAGCCTGGGCTACAGAGCAAGATGCAGAACAGGCACCAAAACTACACAGAGAAACCCTATCTTGAAAAAAAAATATATACAAGAAACCCACAGCCAACAGCATCCTAAACGGAGAAAAGCCTGAAGCAATCCAATGGAAGGTGGAAATGAGACAAGGATTCCACTTCCCACCCCTTTTCAACGCTGTTATTGAAGTACTAGCTGGAGCAAGAGAGGGAAATGGAAGAGATTCAAACAAGTACAGAAGAACTCAAACTATCCCATTTCTAGAAATGATAAAGAAATCCCACAGTGTGGCAGGATAGAGAATGAACACACACAAACCAATAGCTTTTCAGTATACCAACAACAAACATGCACAGGAGATCATGAACACACTCCCATTCACAATAGCCTCAAATTAAAATATATATACTTAACCAAGGAAGTGAAAGGCCTCTACAATGAAAACTTCAAACTTCTGAAGAAAGAGATAAAGACAGAAGAAAATAGAAAGACATCCCACACTCATTTGGTAGAATTAACATTGTTAAAATGATCATTATACCAGAAGCTGTTTATAGATTCAATGCAATCCCAATCAAAATCCCCACAGCAATAGAAAAAAAAACTATCCCAAAATTCATATGGAACCACAAGAGACCCCAGAGTGCCCAAACAATCCTGAGCAAAAGAACAATGCTGGAGGCATTACAGTTCAGACCTTAGGATATATTATGGAGCCACAGTAATAAAAACAGTATGATATTAGCAGAAAAAAAGAGAGATGTGTAGAGCAATGTGGCAAAATTGTAGATGCAAACATACGCACACATAACTTTATATTTGTCAAAGACACCGAAAACATCTGCTGGGGAGCAAAGCATCTTTAGCCAGGCATGCTGCGAAATCTGGATATCCATATGCAGAAGCAGGAAATTAGACCCTTAGCAATCGCCTTGCGCGAAACTAACTCCAAATGGATCAAAGACCTGAGCATGAAACACTGAAACTGCCAGAAGAAAACATAGGCAGTACGCTACCTGCTACAGGTCTAGGAAAGAACTTCCTGAATAGTCAAGACACTCTGTTCACCAGAGGATTAAGGCCAATGATTAACACATGAGACTTCGTGAGACAAATTTCTGCACAGCTAAAGAAACAATCAACTGACTGGGAAAGAATATTTCCACAGACTGGGAAAGAATATTTATAAGCTATGCATCTGACAGAGGATTAATATCCAAAATACATTAGGAACTCAAAAATGTCCCATTTGAAAAAAAAAAAAAAAAATGGGCCTGAGCCTGAACAGCAAATTCATAAGAGAACACCTGGGCAGTGGCAGCAGCGCACACCTTTAATCCCAACACTAGGGAGGCAGAGCCAGGCAGATCTCTGTGAGTTCGAGGCCAGCCTGGTCTACAGAGTGAGATCCAGGAAAGGCACAAAGCTACAGAGAAACCCTGTCTTGAAAAAAATTCATAACAGAAGAAAAAAAGGCTAAGAAATATCACACAAACAACAACAACAACAAAATGCTAATTGTTCCTAGCAATTAGGGAAATGCAAATCAAAATAACTTTGAGATTCTATTTTCCCCAGTCAGGATGGAAAAGACTAATGGAACACTACAACAAACCAGAGAGAATGTGGGCAAGGGACCCCTGCTCACCATTAGTAAGACTGCAGACTGGTGTAGCCACTGTGGAAATCAGTGTAGAAAATCCTTAAAATGCTATAAATAAATCTGCCGCATGACACAGTTATCCACTCCTCGGCTCGGCATACGCCCACAGGACTTGACATTCTATTCCACAGCTTGCTTGCTCAGCCATTGTGGTGATTTGAAAGAAAATGGCCCCCATAGGCCCAGAGGGTATGGCACTACTGAGAGGTGTGGTCTTGTTGGAGGCAGTCCGTCACTGGCGGTGAGACTGAGGTTTCAGAAGCTCAAGTAAGGCCCAGGGGGTCACTGCTCTTCCTGCTATCTGCCGATCCAGATCAGCTACCTCTCCAGCACCGTGTCTGCCTGCATGCCACCGTGCTTCCCACCATGACAATAATGCACTAAACCCCTGAACTCTAAACCAGCCCCCAGTGAAATGGTTTCCTTTATAAGAGTTGCCGTGGTCATAGTGTCTGTTCACAGCAACAGAAACCCCAACCTAAGACAGCTAAATTCATTGCTGCTCTATTCACAAATAGCTGGGAAACAATCTAAATGACAAAGGTGATATATACACACTGTGGAATATTATTCAGCTGTGAAGGAAAATGAAGTCATGAACTTTCCAGGTAAATGGATGGAACTCGAAATGATCATATTGAGTGAGGTGACCCAGGCCTAGCCAGACAAATACCACATGTTTTCTCCTAGGCCCTCATCTTCAGATATAAACCCATAACGTGCAGTAACCACAGAAACCAGGAAAGTGAAACAGGACCACAGTCGGTTGTCTGAGTCATTCATTGTTCTACGTCTGTGAAGACACACTAGGACCACGGCAGCATTTGTAAAAGAAGTAGCTGAGAGTTCTACATCCGGATCCCTGGGCAGCAGGGAAGAGAGAGCCCTTGCGATAGCTTGGGCTTATGGAACCTCAAAGCTCAGCCCCACAGTGACACCTTCCTCCACAGGGCCACACCACCTAAGCCACTCCCTGATGGCTAATCATCCAAATGTATGAACCTACGGGGGCCATTCTTATCCAAACCATCATACCAATATGGGGGGGGGTCAGGAGCAATAGAGAGGGGAACAGCAGGCTACAAGCAATCAGAGCAGGGAAATGGGAAACACAAGGGCTCCTTAGGGAAGGGGAGGGGGAGGTCAATACTGAAAAGGGTGGGAGGTGGGTAACACAACAATGGGGATGTCTGGAAAGGCACAAGGAAGCATGCTATTAACTATTTCCCTTAAAAAAAAAACTATAGTGCATGTAATTCAGCATATAAATATACATATCTACTTTTAATGAGCTTTTATCATTTGAACTGACACTGCTCACTCCAAGGACCAAAGACCACCTAACAAAAACCCCAATACCAGAAATGAGGAGCCAGCCCTCTTTTGAGTTAATGGCCAGGGCTGAGAGACTCCCAAAACATACAACCTATTGCTGTTGCCCTTAGTTACCCCCGAGAGGTGGAAGTTAAGTCCTCGTTTCTGATGCTCTTCAGAAACAGGGCCCAGAAGCCCCTGAGTTGGAATTGACCTGATTGCCCCCTCCCTGAGGACTACCTTCCATTGTACTAAAAGGCAGAATTTGACCTTTCACAAGAGAAAGATAGCCTTCAGTCCTACCCAGCTATGATGCTGTGAACCTCGTCAGAGACTAGCCTGGCATTAGATACCCTTGAGTGCTTACTCATCAGGGAGTGGCACTACTTGACAAGGATTAGGAGGCGTGGCCTTGTTGGAGGAAGTGTGTCACTGTGAGGGTGAGCTCTGAGGTTTCATAAGCCCAAGCTATCATAGTATCAAGGTAGTGGCAGACATACCTTGGCTGTAACCAACAGCTCTCTGATTGGACTTAGGATCTGCTCAAAAAGAAGGACATCAAGCCTGGTACTGGAAACCTAGCGAACTACTCGATGCTGGTGAAGTCATGATTGCTGGAGGAGAATGTATAACCTCTAGTTTACTAAACCGACATAATCCCTAACAATAATCTATAAACATTTGTGTTTATACCCACAGACAAGTGCGGTCTTCACCTCTCATCAGGGAAACTTCTCTTTGTAACAGAGACCAGGACAGAAAACCACAAGCAGTCAAAATGCAGAGTTGTGGAGCCCAGTCTCAAAGCACACCCTTGCAAAACACTCCACACAGAGAACTATAAGCAACTGAGTGAAGCTGGGAGCAGGAAAGGTGACCCTCCCCAGGGAAGAGCACACCCATCAGTTGTCCAGTTAGCCAAAAGGTTAGCCCTGACAATATCCACACAAGTATCATTGTGTGGACTCAACAGATTGTATTTAGGACTATGTTCATACACAGCGCGCACGCGTGTGTGTGTGTGTGTGTGTGTGTGTGTGTGTGTGTGTGAGTGTACAATAACAATTAGTGAAAAAAAAAGAGGCCATGAATTTGAAGTATGTGGTGGAGGGGGTTGGAGGAAGATATTTTTAAATTAAATAATAATTTCAAAAAGAAATAAAATATAAAAATAAATAAAATTTTTAAAAGCACTTTGAGATTTCATCTTACCCTAGTCAGAATGGCCAAGACCAGTAAAACAAACAATGAACAGCCCATACTGGCAAGGGGGAGGGAAAAGGAGAACACTTACTCATTGCTGGTGGAGTGCATACTGGTACAGCCACTATGAAAATCAGCGTGACAATTCTTCAGGAAGCTGGAAATAGATTGACCTCGAGATCCAGCTATACCACTCTTGGATATACACCTAAAGGACTCTATATCCTACCACAGAGACCCTTGCTCATCTCTATTCATCGCTGCCCTATTCGTAACAGCCAGAAATTGGAAGACAACCTAGATGCTCAACAGCTGATGAATGGGTAATGAAAACGTGGTATATTTGCACAATGGAATATTATTCAGTCGTTAAGAAGATGATACTTGCCTGTAAATGGATGGAGCTAGAAAAAAAAAAAAAAAATCACCCTGAGTGAGGTAATCCAGGCCCAACAAAACAAATGTATGTTTTCTCTTATATGAGCTTTTTTGCTTTCAGTGTGTGCACTACCCGTCTGAATAAGCACAGAGGTTAGGTACATGGAAAGGAACTGTGGGTGGGATAGAAAACAGTAGTATGGAGTGACAAAGTAAAAACTAGAATAGGAAGATTGTACAGGGAGGCGGATGGAAGAGAACGGTAGGGGAGGCAATAAGGGAAGGAACAGCTAACACAATGGCCATTTTTCTGAAAAGCCATATGGAAACCTACAACGGCAGAAGCTTCCCACGATCTATCAGTGTCTGAAAAGGAACGTCGATGGAGTCACCAGACAATGGGGGAGACAGTATCCCAACTAGACAGCGCATGCCACCAAGTAAAACTCCCAGTGCCGGGGATGCATGCACATGGGTGCGTCCGCTGTGTGTATAACCTGGAGTTCCTACACCCAGAAGCACTAGCCTAGTCCACCTACTTCCTTGGTGAGGTCGTAGTTCTGGCCCAGGATGCTCTGGATGAGCTCCTTGATGGTCTGGTCTGAGGCCATCTGGGCCTCGGACTGCAGGGAGGCTACGATCTCCTCTATGTTCGTGGGGAAGGCGCGCGTCATCTGCAGGGATGCCTGGCCCGACGACATTTCGCGCCCGGTCCTCGACAGGGGCCTGAACCACCGAGCCGAGCTGCCCTCTCGCAGGAAGTGGGTGCGGATCCGCAGCCTGCGCAGCCGTCCGCTCTCGTCCGTCTCGCTGCTCAGGCTGGACAAGGAGCTGGCCTGTCGGTAGCGGGGCCGGGCCACCTCCATGCCCGGGGCCTCGTGCACGGGGCTCATGGGGAAGACGCGCCTGGACACCTGCTCCCCCTGGATCTTGACGTGGCGCCTCCTGTGGCGCGAGCGCGGCCGCAGCAGGCGCACGGGCTTGGCGGTGCCAGCCTGCGGGGCGATGGCCGGCGGCTCCCTCGGGGTCTGGTGCCGCCGGAACGCCGAGCTCCGCAGGTAGAAGTCCCGGGGACGGAAGGGCTCCGGCTTCCCGGGGCCGCGCCGCCGCGTGCTCTGCGGCGCCCCCTGCAGGACGGCCTTGGCGGGGCGCTGTGGGCTCTGCGCCCTAGACCAGGACGACGACAAAGGCCTGGCCACCAGGGACACCGGCCCCTGGACCCCGGCGCTGCACGGGCGCGCCTCCCCGTCCTGGTCGTCCAGGTCATCCTGAGGACATGCCCTCAAAGGCAGCCTGGCAGCCAGCTTCTGCTTGAACTGGTAACATTCCTTCTTGGTCTCCTGGCGAACCTTCTCCAGCTCTTTAAACATGTACGATTCTTCTCTGGCCGTCAGTCCGAAGTGCTTCGGGATGGTGGACATCTTGACCAACTTGACCTGTAAAATATGCCCCCACCAAAAAAAAAAAAAAATGTATTTTAACATATATTTAACAAAACTTAGGTTCATAAAAGTCCAGTTCCCGCAAAATGTCTCGGGATAGAAAGTACTGTGTTCAACACATTTTATATCCATATCTTTGGCCTTTCTCACAGGAACCATGAAATGACACTAAACCAGTTGTTCTCAACCTGTGGGTCGAGTCCCCTCTGCGAAACAAAGACCCTTTCACGGGAGTCACCTAAGACCACCAGAAAGCACAGATTACTATTACGTTATTATTCATAACTGTAGCAAAATTACTATGAAGTAGCAACAAAAATAAATTCATGGTTGGGGGTCTCCACAACATGAGGAATTGGATTAATAGGTCGCAGCATTAGGAAGGTTGGGAACCACTGCTCTAAATGAGCAATTTTTTTTTTTTTTTCAGTGATAATTTCCAAGCCCCTTAGGACCCGTTTTAACACTTGGTTTGTTTTTGAAAGACAGGGTTTCTTTGTGTTATAGCTCTGGTTGTCCTGGAACTCTTTTTGTAGACCAGACTGGCCTCAAACTCACAGAGATCCACCTGCCTCTGCCTCCTGAGAGCTGGGATTAAAGGCGTGTGCCACCACCGACCAGCTTAACCTTTCTTCAGACTCTAATATTGTGTCCCACTTCCAACCAAGCAAGACTTCCGTAAAGGTGGGCACAGAACACCTAAGGTAGCAGCAGGTGGCAGGGAATTGGGGTCTCTAACTGTATCCCCTGACCCCATCCTGTGGCTTGGACTGGGCCAGCAAACATGTTTTTCAGTTATTTGGAAGTGTCGCAAAAATATAAAATTACATCGGACAAATTTAAATTGGGACATTTTCACATAAACATTTCTCTTGGGAGAAAATCTGAGGTCTATAGTAACAGAAGGGCCAAATCTCTGCTCTGGGCTTCATAGCTCTGCCTCTTCCTTCTCCAGATGGCACCAGGTGTCTCCCTTGTCCATCCAAGGTCTGCTTGGTGTATCACTTCTGCTGTGGTACAGGGAAGGAAGAAAGGAGGTCAGCCTCAAGGCAGAGGCGGCCGCTAACTCACAAAGCCTTGAATGCTAGATGTTTGTAGTTAGCTGTGAATTTAGCAGGAAACCACTTGAGATTTTTAGCAGAAGAGGGGCCTGATAAAATTAGCACTTGGAGATGGTAATAGACACAGAGAAAGGGGGACCAAGAAGCTTGGTGACTTTAGCCTGGGGGAGGCCTGGAATTGATAACTGAGCAGAAAGTAAACGGACTCAATATGGTAAAAATGACAGTCAATGATTAAGAAAAAAATGCAATCTGGGTGTGGTGGTGCAAGCTGAAACCCAGCACTCAGGGGAGGTGAAGTAGAGGCAAGTTTGAGACCAAGGTTGTCCTACATACTGAGTTTTGGGGCAGACAAGGCTACACAGCAATATCCGACCAAAAAAATACATACATACATACATACATATATATACACCCATATATAATAAATTTTAAATACCAAAAATAAATGAGAGCAATTGAAAGTTCATAAAAAAAAAAAGATACTTTGACAGTTTAAGGAGGTAAGCTCAGTGGGAAGTTACTTGCTAAACATTAACAAGACCCTGGGTTTCATCCTAGCTGAAAAAAATTAATGAGGACCTTGTATCACTTCATTGAAGTCTAGGCCAAAAACAAATGCATAATAAAATCTGTTATTCACCCAGATGTACATTTGAGAATGGTTAAAAAGGTAAACTTCATGTTGCGTATTTACTATAATTTTTAAATGCCAATTTCCATGCTTCAGCGAGGCCTTGTAGGATACCTATGGTCTCCAGTGAATTGTGAGATCTTAAAAGTCCTGAGATCATTATTGAAAGCCAGGAGGAACTGCAGGAAAAAAAGACCAAAGAGAGCTTACCGTGAATGGTAAAAGGTGTGAAAACAAGGGGCCAAGAAAATGAAGGAGTGGGGCTCCCCAGAGGCCAAGAAGAGAGGCTTGAGCACAGAACTATAACAATGAAAATAAAAACAGAAAATCGTGGATCAGAGGAGTGGTTTTCAAGTCAGCTTGAGGGCAAGCGCAGCCCAGCACTCAGGAGGCAGAGGCAGGGCAACCAGGAGATGAAGGACTACTGGGCAGATGGATCTAGAGACCTTGTAACAAACAAACAAGCCGGTTTCTAAAAAACACCCACAGTTTTTAAAAGAAAATCCAAAGCCAAGGTTCTCTGAGGAGCATTTAAATAACGAAGTAGAAGCAACTTCGGGATGTCCTTGGTTTTTGTAGGTCTGATTATTCAGCCAGAGATCACAGACACTAAAGAACCATTTAAAATGTAAATGTTCCCCCAAGGGACTTGAATCTAAAATTACACAGACAATGTGGAAACCAATGGCATCCTTTATACCAAAAGCTCTAATTTAAAAAATAATGGCAAGTCTTCCTAACTGCCAAGAGTAAGTATCTAGCTAAAAGCATGGTAAAAATTTACTGACACTATTTGAATAAATTTTATTTAATTTTATTTAATTGAAGGTCATAAAAGACTGAATACACACTAATGTTCATTGGTGATAAGCCAAATATTTTAATTAAACCTGGTAGTCTCAAAATACCATATTGATTTCATGTTACATATAAATTTAACAATGATATTTAAAATCTTTTTATTTACTTGAAATAATAAATAAGACTACCAAACACTGTGAAAAGAGAAATGGAGGGTGTGTGCACCTGCTCCTCTGTGAAGGAGTGCCTGGATAATTAACACTTGCAAGATAAACAAAACTGAAACACCACAGATAGAATCCACAGGGAGACTGAAAAAGAATTTTGAGATACATGAACTATATTATAAAGGCAGAATTTGATAGATGATAGAAGGAAAAACTCTTCAATAAATCATGCTGGGGCCATTGGTTGACTACTTAGGACAGAATTATGCCTTGATTTTTGCCAAAAATAAGTCAAATATGTACTAGTTGAATATCCAAAGCATTTATTTGCTTACCACTTATCCATATTCCTTGATTAGACTCATATCAATATACCTTACAGCTGTCATTCCAGTGTAAGTCATTTTGTGCCTAGCTGGGGTAACATGAAAAAACTGCCCCACGTATCCATTGCTGAAACATACCCTGCTGACCCTAAACTGAAGACCTTTGTTACATGACAGAGCTCTCCTCTGAGAACTAAGCTTCCTTTCTGTACTCAGCTCCACCAACTAGTCCTGGGGCAGTTTGATTTTATATATGTAAGGTTCATATCACAAAGCAAAAACTCCTGGGAGGCAGAGGCATGCAGATCTCTGTTGAATTTTAGGCCAGCCTGCTCTACAAAATGAGAGCCTGTCTCAAAAAACAAAAGGAGGAAGCTAAGTAAGGAATAAAACAATTGTCTGTTGTCCAACCCATAAAACATGAACATTAGAGGGGAGTTCTAGCGTCTTTGAGGAAGTTTCCACGTTTAAAAACTCCTGTTTGCACAAGTGACATTGTGTTCACAGGGCCACCACCTTCAAGTGACTGAAAAGTTGTAAGTGCACAGACTGAAAGTACTTCGGGCTATGGCTCCCCTCCCTCTTCTTGGTTCCTGTTCTCAGTGCCCTGCCCAACTTGTGGGGCCTGGGTTTGTCCCTGAACCTTAAACAAATGCGCATCGTTTAACATTTCTATGTACATCCCCTTGGAATCTGAATAGAAAAGTTGGCTTTTTTATGCCCCAAAATAAACTAACAGGAAACAGAGCTTAAAATTCAATACACAGGAGCTTCTCTCTGGCCTTCAAGCTGCGTGGTATCTGAAGGCTTATGGGTCGGCTCATGGGAGTTGGCGGCCTCTGTCTCTCCACCCTGTCCCAACCCTCAACACCAATAAATAAGGGAATTGCTTTTAAAAAAGTCTTTCTCTTTCTTGAGGGCAGTTTACAAAGAGAAGCTGGTTCTAGTTTCGAGATGCTCAAAGAAAAATAATACATTTGTCCCCAAATAAGAAAGGGTCAGATTGTCTGCTCATAATGCAAGCTAACTAAGTCTACTCCATAGTTTGAGATGGGACACAATGTGCTTTAAAAAAAAAAAAAAATCTTTGGAAGCCAAGCAAGAATTTCCCTCTCCTGTTCTTTCCAAATTTGTAAGTGCATCCCTTTTCCTGTCTCTTGTACTGGAAGTTGGATGCAGCAAGCCGCAGAGGGGCTAAGACCCAGCTTTTGCTCCCTCACCACCAGGCCAGACAAGGCATCAGGAAGAAACTCTGGCCAGAAATAGCTGGACTCCAGCTTCCAGAGGCTGCCAAAGTGCCTCTGGCCTGAACTCTACACTCAGATGCATGCGACCGAGCTCTTCTTGGGTCCTTAAGATTGGTGTCGCCTCTATTGGAACAGGAAAGCCAAATTCAGCTCCAGATCCATTTTTTTCCCCTTTGAGCAAAGCTCTTGCAACAGAGCCCGGAGCAGCTGGAATTTGCTGTGTGTACAGGCTGGCCTTGAACTTCCCATCCTCCTCCTCTGCCTGCTTCCCCAGCACTGGAATTACAGGTGTGTGACACCACACTCAGCGTTCTGCTTCCCAGTCTATGTGAAGTAAAACTATACTGAACAACCCCCAGGTGAACTGGGCCCAAGCTTTGTAAAGGCCTGAAGTCCAAGGGAAGGAACTCTGCGTGCTGGACCTCACTCTTCACAGTGGGGCCAAAGCCCAGGCTAGTAGAAAAATGGTTTACCTGGCATGTCTAATATACAGTCAAGGTGCCTCAGTGGGAGAAGTGATTCATTAAAAACAGGATTCAGGCTCTCTTGTAGGTCCAGATCCAAATATTATCTCTATATCCTAAATTCATGTCAATGCCAACTTCTACTAAAATTCCAACAGAAACTCCTAGGCCCAGGGACCAGACAGCTTATCTCAGTTGACAAAAGTTCCATCCCCATCAAGGAAATAAACATACTATGATTTGCTTTTTAAAAAATCAGGGGTTAAAAAAAAGGAGATCTATTTGTGCTTTGATCAGAATTTCCTTGAAGGTGTAAAAGAAAATATCCTACCATATAAATAATTCTACTGAGAACAGAATAGTAACTTTTTCCATCTTTCCATATTTTCCATAATACTTGGATCCTTGATGGAGAAAGAAGCAAATCTTTTTTTGTTTTGTTTTGTTTGTTTTTCGAGACAGGATTTCTCTGTATAGCTTTGTGCCTTTCCTGGATCTCGCTCTGTAGACCAGGCTGGCCTCGAACTCACAGTGATCCACCTGCTTCTGCCTCGAGAGTGCTGGGATTAAAGGCGTGGGCCACCACCGCCCGGCAAAAGAAGCAACTCTTAAAAGTTAACCTGGAACACTACACATGTTTGCACTCACACACACACACATACACACACACACACACACACACACACACACACACACACACACACACACATGAAGGAGAGTGAGATGGTTCAGGAGCCACCAAGACATGAAGACCTGGATTCAGTTCCCAGAACCCACATGATAGGAGAGAACAGACCCATGCATGTTGTTCTCCTAGCTCTACATGTGCACTCTGCTACATATATGCCCCTCCCCGATTAATAAATAAGTGTAAGCTTTAAAAATACATCATGATAAAACATAGTACTTTGCATACTAATCAAAAAATTAATGAAAATGGTTTTTTTTCTTTTTTTTTTAATTATATTTGTGTTTTTTATTTTACATATCAGCCATGTGTTCCCCTGTTCTCCCCCTCCCCCCCTGCCCCTCCCCCCCCCCCCCCCCCCAGTCCCTTTCCTCCATTCCCATCTCCTCCAGGACAAAGACTACTCTGGGGATTCAGCTCAACCTGATGGATTCAGTCCAGGCAGGTCCAGTCCCCTCCTTCCAGGCTGAGCAAAGTGTCCCTGCATAAGCCCCAGGTTCCAAAGAGCCAGCTCATGCACTAAGGACAGTTCCGGGTCCCACTGCCTGGATGCCTCCCAAACAGTTCAAGCTATTCAAATGTCTCATTTATCCGGAAGGCCTGATCCAGCTTGGGGCTCCACAGCCTTTGGTTCATAATTCATGTGCTTCCATTCGTTTGGCTATTTGTCCCTGTGCTTTTTCCAATCTTGGTCTCAAAAATTCACACTCTTACAATCCCTCCTCTTTCTCGACAATGGACTCCTGGAGCTCCACCTGGGGCCTGGCTGAGGATCTCTGCATCCACTTCCATCAGTTATTGGATGAGAGTTCTTGTTTGGCCATGCGATTACCAGACTAGGTCAGATCAGGCTTTCTCTCAACCATTGCCAGCATTCTACAAAGGATGTATCATTGTGGATTTCTGGGGACTTCTCCAGCACTCTGCCTATTCCTGTTCTCATGTGGACTCTATTAATCATGGTCTGTTATTCCTTGTTCTCCCTTTCTGTTCTTGATCCAGCTGGGATCTCATGCTCCCCTAAGCTTTCTTTCCCTCAAACCTTGCCCTTCATTACCCCCACTCATGTCCAGGTTGTTCATGTAGATCTCATCCATTTCTCTGTCATTGGGTGATCTCTGGGTCTTTCCTAGGGTCCCATTTTCTAGGTAGCCTCCCTGGAGTTGTGTAGCAGTCTAGTAAATCATACACAATCATAATGTTTATGTAGTGTTTGGTCTCCAAATACTTGTGTATTTTTGAGGTTAGTCTTGCTTGTTATTACTTTATACTTTTATTCTGCAGTTGTCTGCTGAGATGAGGAAACTATAATTTTTACCACAATTTTTGTGTTTGTTTAGACTATTTATAGCCTATAATATGGCTAATTTTAGAGAAGGTTCTGAGCACTGTTGTGAAGAAAGTGATTTCCCTATCAGGAGTGGAATGTTCTGTATATGGTAAATCCAGTTCACTGGTGGTACAGTTTAGCTTTGATGTTTCTTGGCTGACTTTTAGTTTGGAAGTTCTATTGAGATGTGAGAGTGGGGTGTTTAAGGTCTCTCAGTATTATTACATCAGGACCAGGTCTTTTATGTCTTTCAGTATGTGTTTTAAGAAGCTGGAATACCAAAGATTCAAGTGCATATATATTTATTATCGTTATATTCTCTTGGTGAATCATCCCTTAATACTATGTAGTGGCCTTCATGCCTCTTCTCACTGGCTTTGGTTTGAAGTCTATTTCTTTAAACATAAGAATTGCTATGCCAGCCCGTTAGCAGCTTCCTTTTGCATGCTAGGTTTGTTTCCAACTTTGACTCTCAGTTTTTGGATACCTTTCCTGGTTATTTGAGTTTCTTGGAGACAACAAATAGTTGGATCTTGTTTATCAATTTGGTCAGCTACCCTGTGTCTTTAGTTGGTGAGTTAAGGCCATTTATGTGTAAAGCTATGATTGGTGAGGCTTTACTCTTTCTGGTGATGTTGTTGGTCATTTCTCTGGTCCTTTTGTTTACTGGTAGATCCTTTCTCCCTCTCCTGTTGGTATAGGATTTTTGCAGATTTGTGGCATTGAACATGACCAATTCTTTCCTAGTTCTCTCTTGATCTCTTCACTTCAAGAAATGCATTCTTTCCTGATGTGCTGGCTAGTTTTATGTTAACTTGGTACAAGCTAGAGTCATCTGAAAAGAGGGACCCTCAATTGAGAAAATGCTTCCATAAGATCAGGCTGTAGGCAAGCTTGTAGAGCACTTTCTTAATTGATGGGGGAGGGTCAGCCCATTGTGGGTGGTGTCATCCTTAGGCTGGTGGTCCTGGGTTCTATAAAAAAGCAGGCTAAGCAAGCCATGATGAGCAAGCCAGTAAGCAGCACCACTCCATGGCCTTTGCATCAGCTCTTGTCTCCAGGTTCCTGCTCTGCTTGAGTTCCTGTCCTGACTTTCTTTTGTGATAGAAAAAGACATGAATATGTAATCCAAATAAACCCTTTCCTCCCCAGCTTGCTTTTTTTGGTCATGATGTGTCACCACAGCCATAGTAACCCTAACTACGACACCTGTATGCTTATGGATAAAACTTTTTCTTCTGTGTGTGGTGTTCCTTTAAGAATTTTTCTGCACTAAATTATTATTACATTAACTTTTTGTTTGTCTTCAAATACTCTTTTTTACCCATGCATTTCTCCACTAAAATAACTTTGCTAAGTATCTTGGTTGACAGTCATTAACTTTCAGGACTTGAAATATAGCATTTTCACTTGAAATCAATGTTATCAGATATTAGAATAGTGCTGCTTATTTCCTCATTCCATTTGCTTGAAACACATGTCCCATCTTTTGACCTAAGATTGCATCTGCCTTTGGTGGTGAGCTACATTTCCTGGAGGCAAAAATAGGTGGATTCTCTCTTTTAAACTACTCACTACTCTGTGTCTTTTGAATGGAGAACTGGCATCACTAACACTCGGAGTTGTTAGGAAAGGATGTGTATTGTGCTTCTTGTCATTCTGTTGATTTGTAGCACTTGGTGTTTGTGTTTCTCGCCTTTGCTTACCTACGCTGGAGCACGGTCTGTTCTTTACCATAGATTTAGGATGTGTTGACTTTTCTTCTCATCCAAAGAATTCCTCCACATATCTTCTGTAGAGCTAGCTTGAGGGTTATGAATTCCTTTTACTTCTTTTACTTTGGAAATTTTTATTACTACTTCAATTATGACAGAGAGTTTTGCTGGGTATAGCAAGCTGGGCTGGCTGCTGTTTTCTTTCTGAGCTTGAAAATCCAAGTTTCTGTTGAGAAATTGCCTCTTGTTCTGATGAGCCCTCCCCACCCCACACTTTATATATCACTTGTCTCCCTTACAGGTTTGGGTGTATTTTTTGTTCTCTATAGTTATTATTTTAATATTAACACAACATGGGAAGGCTCCTTTCTGGTCTTGTCTACTCAGTGTTCTAAGTGTTGCCTGGATAGACATCTCTTCCCCTAGATTTGGAAATGATCTGCTGTGATTTTTTTTCTTTTTTGAAAATATTTTCTAAGCCTTTAGAATGAAATTGTTCTTCTCTAAGTCTGTGTGTTTGGTAGCAATTTCTTCCAAATTGTAACACTCCCTCTCAGAGGGAAGGAATCAGCAGAAGTTTGAAGGTCTCAGAACTGAGGAAGCCACAAGGGCCCAAGGTTCCTCCCCTCTGTCACACAAGCAGTGACTCCTGCTGGAGAAGAAAGACTCTTTTAGTGCCTCTGGGTTCTGCGGGGAGCTGCAGGATGCAGCATTCATGGAGAAAGACTCTTCCCCTACCTGTGGGTTATATGAGGAGCTCTGGGATACAGTTTTCATGAGTCACTGCCCATGAAGAATGGGTTTTTCAGTGATTCAGCTGTCTTTGAGTCATCCATTTTCCTGTTACCCCAGTAAAGTCACTGGCTCACTAAGCTGGACTGTGGTGGAATCATTTCTTTGGTCTCTAGTGCCCTATCTGAAGTGGATAGGCATGTATTCAGGTACCCCCAGGAAAGATCACTCAGTATGAATCACAGATTTAGTTTTGCCAGAGTGCCCTGTGGATCTCAAAGTTTTCGTTCATATCTTTTTAAAGATTTATTTATTTATTATTTATACAGATCTCATTACAGATGGTTGTGAGACACCATGTGGTTGCTGGAATTGAACTCAGGACCTCTGGAAGAGCAGTCAGTGCTCTTAGCCTCTGAGCCATCTCTCCAGCCCCCATATTTTTTTTTTTAATTAATTTATCTTTGCAGTTAACCAAATGTCCAAATTCCTGTATGTTGTTTTCAAGTCCTGGTAGTCTGTCTTCCCATAGATCCATCCTATTGGTGAATCTTTTCACAGAGCTTTTTATTTACCTTCTTGAATCTTTTCATTTCCAATTTCGTTATTTTACTATTTCTCTTTATTGAATTCTACTTTCATATCCTATATCGATTTCCCTATTTCACTCAGCTTTTTTTCTGTTATCTTGGGATGTATTCAAGAGTTTGTGTCCTTTTTGAGTTCTTTGAACATAATTCATAATAATTCTTTTGAATTCCTTGTCTGGGATTTCATCTAATTCTCTTTCATTGGGAGACCATAAGTGGGACTGGTCATTTCTGGAGCAGTTGTATTACCTTGTATTTTCACATTGCTTGTGCTTTCGTGTCGAGACTTGCACCTGGAGTTGGCCATTGGATGATTTTTTTTTTTTTATTATAATCATTTTAGTGAAACTGGTTGCAATGTTCAAGACAGATTATGGTGTTGCAAGGTTGAGGCACCATCCTTCTGTGCTAAGCCAGTGTTCAGGACGTCAGACGCAATTCCTAGTACTCCCCTAAGAGTAGAAAACTATCAAAGACTAAGCACATTATGAAAGTCAGGGTGTTAGTCAAATAGAATCAACCCCCTCTTCAGCTCTCAACATTTTAAGAAGTAAAGGAAGAGAGCTAGAACTGTGTACAGTAAGAGTGTGAGGTACAAGTGTGAAGGAAAAAGAGAGTCTGCTGAGTAGAGAGAGGGAAAAGTAAATAGAAGGTAGAGACAACAGGGAAAAGAGAGAGGAATGAGGTAACTCGGACCAAGGGTTAAATGATGAATTAAATAATTTAAATAAGGGTTAAATAATGAGGTACAAAGTGCAATCAGATAGTCCAAAACAGTCCCAGCTCTGAGAAGGCTGAGACACATGAACCCCACAGACTAGGCTAGCTCACCTTCTGGGGGAAAGCTTATCAATGGAAAAATGAAAGAAGAGAAACCCTAGTGAAAAAATAAAGAAAAAAGAGGGGTGATGAGACCAGAACAGGACAGAGCTGGCCTGTAGAACTGGCAAGGGATATCACATAGAAGATGTATACATGTAAAGTGGAGGGAGCTGGGTGGGAGGCACGCCGTCTGAATGGTCAGTCTCCTCACTGCTCCAGCCTCACCTTCCTGTTCCTTCCATGGCTCCCCAGTGTCTGTCACACCCCTGGGCAGTCTTTTGCACAGATGTTTCAAGGGCGTCCTTCAAGGTATTGGGTTATGAATGCTGTTCTCAATGCTAGACGGTCCTTTATAAGGGTCACAAATGCTGGCCCTCTTTACAGGTTTCAAGTGCAGGCCCTACCCACTGGGCAATCCTTACTGGTGTCAGGTACAAACCAGGAACCTGTATCTACATCCCCGGGAGATGGCGCCATCCAGGTTCCCCTCACTGAATACTGGGCAGTTCTGATTTGAAGTTTCTTCCCCATGACTGAGAAGTATTCTGGTCAGTTTTTAGCATATTGTAGTGGCTTTTGCTCAGAGTTTCCTAGGAGTGCAGTTCGAAGGTTGCCTGGACCAGCAGGGAGCATTTTAAAACAGCATCCCACTGTGGCTCCACCTGACTGCTTGCTCATTGTGTTTTCATGACCGTCTCTTTGCTCAGGTGAGAATGAATGAGTTTTCTATTTACAGCCCAAATTGTCTTCCCTCCTCCTTCTTTTTCTTTTTCTTCCCTCTCTTTAAAAACGTCTGTTACTGAGAGTAGAGTACAGAATTTCTGAAGCTGTCTGTCTTATGCCGAGGCTCTGGTCACCTGGTCACTTCCTGTCTCTGGGAAGGGAGAACTCCCAAGACCACACTGACCCCTCCGGGATGGACTCCAGTTGTTTTTCTATTCTGCTCTGCAACATTTTCTGTTTTGCTCTGATACTGAACTAGAGGTGTTTGGCTCTTCACCGGCCTGTTCTGAAAGCTGTTGTTAACTTTCTCCTGTATGTTCTCTGGAGATTGTAGCAAACTGTGTTGCTTTGTTGTCTACCCACTGCAAAAATCCCCAGGAGACGTTTTTAACAGAAATAACAAGCTAATTCTAAAATATTTTCAAATGCCCTAAAAATCATCAAAATAATGCCCTAAAAATCATCAAAATAATTTTCGAAAGGAAAAACAAATCTAGACAATTTACAGTATCCGGTTTCAAAACCTACTACAGAGCCAAGCATGATGGAACACGTCTGTAAAACCAGCCCTTGGGAGACAAAGACGGGGATCACGGTCAGGTTAGTCTAGGCTACATGGTGAGACCCTGTCTTAAACACAAGCACAAGGAAATGAGACTGACATTACTACAGGAAGCTACTGTAGTGGAGAAAAGGGCCCTGGGAAGTCACTGTCCTGAGTGAATGGAGCCACTCACAAAAGTGCATATGCTATCTACTTCAGACTGCAGAACATACACTGTTTCTGTATTGTCTCGTGGCTGCTCAGAGGGAGAGAGATGAGAGCAGGGGTGGATGATGGAGTGAGCAGAAACAGCAGTTCAGTCATCTTGATTGTAGCAATTGTTTCAAGGGTGTAAATCTCTGTCAAGATTCCTCAAACTGTAGATCTGTGAGGATTTTACAGCCTATAGACTATATCATTGTGTGGCTTGTAAACCATACTAGGACAGAGGAAATTATAAACATTTATATTTGAATGTTTTTTTAAAAGAGAGAGAGAGAGAGAGAGAGAGAGAGAGAGAGAGAGAGAGAAACTATCTCCTCCTAAATTCCTCCAACACAGATCTGCAAAAGGATTCATTGTGTCAGCAGTCTTCAGTAGCAAATAACCCTTGCGGTAAACTCAGAACACTTTGTTTACTCCCAACTGCAATAGAAACAGCCCTCTATCCTGAAATTAGTTAGCTGGACTCCATTGGGAGTTCTCACCTAATGGTTGTTAAGACTTGTCCAAATCTAGCAGCCCTGGCTCGGGTGGCAGAAATGGTCAGTGATGGCATTAATTGCCTCCCCTGTTAGCTTTCACCTCCCCACAGCTGTCCTGATTCCTCACCTCTTTCCCGTATACACCCCCCCGTTTTTCTGGGTTCCCCAAAGCCCAATCTACCTACTCCCACTGGCGGTTTCCACTGCTAGCTCCTCTTCTGCCCACGCTCCTTTTCCCACGAAACTTTTCCTTTAACTCTAATTTAGAGCCCACAGAAGCCCAGAGCCTCCTCCAGGCCTGATCACTTCTCAACGTCAGCCGTCTAGTCGACGCTGACTTTTGTGAAGTTGGAATCTACCAACGCGGATGAGAGAGACGGAGTAGTGAGTGGCTCAGCCAAATCACCAGAGCCTCTCCAGAGTCCAAAAGAAATGACCTGCACCTGGCTCCATGGCCTCTGCTCACCTGGATGGTTCAGGTGACCCAGACCTTCTCCCCGCTGATGGTAACGGGCCAGATGTCCCACAGACCGCCGAGACACAAGGCCCAGGCAGGCTCTGCCAACTCAATAGGGATGAGAGGACCGGCTCCCTGGTCGCCCAGCAACAAGCCTTGCCACGCGGTTCCAGACCTGAGCTCTGCACACGCTCCACTCCCCACCCCTGCCACAGTGGAGTCTTGAAATCGGCTTCCGGCCCTGGCCCCAGCGGCTTAAACCCTTTCATAGAGGTCTCAGTTCAACCAGTGGTGGAAATGAATCCCAAAGGGCTGCGAGGTCAGACTTGCCTTCCCAGATTGGCCAACCACCCTGCTTAACGAACCTTTATAATCCCTTCTTTCTTTATATCTTCAAAAGAATAATGTTGGCTTCAGACACACAACCATTTGTTTTTAAAGGACTATGTCTATTATTACCTGTCAATGTGCTGCCGTGTTGCCCACCATGAGTCCAGCTCTAAAGAGACTTGAATTCTGAGGCATGTGATTCAAGCTTCCAGAATTCATAGAATTAAATTTGCAATATTCAGTTTTCCTGATGTGATCCATGAAGCAATGATTGGTCTTATCTGTTTAGGTTGAATGTACATATATTAATATCCAGCAACCCTGCTAGGAACAGCAAGAAACACATAGTGCAAATTGTAAACATTTATATTTGAATGGTTTTTTAACCTAGCCATCTTGTTCACATGGTTAAAAACCAACCCAGATGTTCATCAAAAGCAGAATCCACAAAATAGTAACCCTAAAACACAATGCTTATTACCAAGGAGAAGAATCAAGCTCCCCCTTTGGGAACAGCAACACAGCAATCGCTCACACCTGCAACACTGGTCAACAAAGCTAGATACAGAGTGGCCCATGTTGTTTGAGTCCATCATATAGGGTTCAAATCCCAGATCAGGATAAGTTATGGCACTTACAGATACACACTCAGTTTACATACGACAAATAAGTATGTCAAAGTGCTCTCCACAGAAGTCCATGTAGTAGTTGTGCTGGCTAGTTTTATGTCAACTTGAGTCACTGGAGAGGAAGGGACTAAACTGAGAAAATGGTGGCCCCTGGGCTGGTGGTCCTGGGTTCTATAAGAAAGTATGCTGAGCAAGCCATGATGAGCAGGCCAGTAAGCAGCACCCCTCCATGGCCTCTGCATCAGCTCCTGCCTCCAGGTTCTGGCCATTTTGAGTTCCTGCCCTGACTCCCTTCCTTTCCGTAATGAGCAGTAATGTAGAAAAGTAAACCAAGATAAGCCCCTTTCCTCCCCAAGTTGCTTTGGCCGTGGTGATTCATCACAGCAATAGACACCTTAACTAAGACAGTGGTCATCTTGGGAGAGAGAGAGAGTGATGTCAGGTAAGTACTTTGGGTAGCCTTGAAGAGGGCTGGCTTGGTAATGTTCTGTTTTTAATCTAGTTGGTAGCTAATTGGGTTTTGTGAGTGTGATGAGTATGCTATTGCCTTCTGTTTCCTCACTTACTTTTAAAGGAAGAAAAAAAAACAATTTATCATTAGTATAAACTGAAGAGCTTTATTTAGCACCTGGCACTTAGACTCTCAAATGTGTGTTACCCCTCTGCTCTCTACCAACCCACCCATCACAAATACGCGATAACTTCAAAGTCATCACAGATGGTCACTTCTTAAGGTCCTCTATGAAGCTCCAGACACTAGAAGGAGACAACATAAGGTGCTCCAGATGCTTGGGAGAGAATGCTCTATCCTCTACAACTATGTGAGGCCAGAGGCAGCCCAATTGGGCAAGTATACTCTGGCATTCTCAGGACTTGGGAGAGAAACTACCGTTTCATAAAAAGCAGGCAGGGGTTTCTTCACCCTCGTCTCTAAGATGGAGATAATAAGTGTAGCTCTTCGGAGTTGATGGTTTCTGGTGGGGAAGAGGCAGATTCAGTTTTCATGAAGAGGCTGGCCACTGGATGTTTGACATGCTCCAGTGAGTATTGGGGCAACACAAATTGGACGTGGGTTTTATTTGTTTGTCTAATTTGTTTTTCTTTTGGGGGGAAGCAAGTGTGATTGAGGTTCATTGTAGGAAATTCCCAAAGAATTAACAAAACCGTATGTTGCGGGAGGGATCGAGACAGATAATCCTTTTACCCTGCATTATTTCACTCCCTCGCAGGATCCTTCAAATCATCCTTCAAAAATGATTGCTGACTGCTCACAAAGGAGAAGCACTCTGCACAAAGTGGCTCACCATCCCTGTGGTTCCATTGCATCGGTCACGTGACTCCAAATGCTCCGTGAACGCTCTGTGAGGACAGCTGCACTGTGGTGCAGATACAGCTTCATTAGGACCACAGTAAATTCCTTCTCTGTGCTTACCATCTCAGCTTTCACAGCTCCCAAGTACTCAGGTATTCACACCATAAGAAAATACAACCCATGAGCTAAGTAGTATTATTTCATTGTCTAAGGAAGGTGTCGGTGTTCAAAAAGACAAGAATTTCACTGCAAGTCCTTAGCTGGTCCTATGTTAAGAACCTCTATTCTAGGTCTGCTTCTACCAAAACAAAAACAGAAAGGAAAGTAGAGGGTTAGTTATTTAGCCTAACTTCCTTTTCTATTGCTGTAAGGAGGCATCACAACGAAGGCAACTTGTGAAAGAAAGTGTTTAATTGGGGGCTTGCTTACAGTTTCAGAGGGTGAGTCCATGACCATCATGGTGGGAGCGTGCTGACAGGCAAGCCGTCATGGCACTGGAGCAGTAGCTGAGAGCTTATGTCATATCTACAAGTTGGAGGCAGAGAGAGAGAGAGAGAGAGAGAGAGAGAGAGAGAGAGAGAGAGAGAGACTGAGTCAGGCCTAGACTTTTAAAACCTCAAAGCTCACTTTCAGTGACACACCTCCTCCCATAAGGCCACACCTCCTAATCCTTCCCAAAACAGTTCTACCAACTAGGGACCAAGCATTCAAATATATGAGCCTGTAGGGACCATTCAATCTCATTTAGACCATCACCGTAATTGTTGATCTAAAGTCTAAAGCCATTTCATATTCATTTTGCATTGCTTCATACTAAAACGCTAATAAGTGTGGGATTATCTTAAAGAGAGGGAATTAGACTCAGAAGAGCAGAATAAAATTATTCAAGCAGTCATTGAAATTCTATGGTATGACCGGATCCTTGTTACTCACCAGTGTCTAGCTACTAGTTCTTGTGTTATTTGCTTTTGGGATCACGTCTGGTTCATATGCAGGAAGCCATGGCAGACTCAATATAACATCTCAGCTTCTATCCTTCCAAAGTGTCACAACAGAATGGTGTCCAAATTCAGTTCTCTAGGTAGAGAACTCAAGGTTTTTCATTATTAGAGCCTGCCCAAAGGGTCAAAGATTTGGAAAATAGAGGTATGTCTTTACTTTATATTCTGTACAAAAATTATTTCTAACTGGATGAAAGATTTTCGAATTGTGTAATGAAGACTTATAAGCATCAAACCACCGAAGTCATGGGGTTCTAATTCTATGTAGTTAAAATAAACAAAAAATAGGATGCAATTAAGAACCTGGCAAAAATCTGTAACACTTACAACAGACATGAAATCACAGACGAGGTGTAGCTCAGTGACAGAACATTTATCTAGCATGTACAAGTCCCCAGGGTTAATTTCCAGCATCAAAAAATAGCCCTGTAGATGAGAAATAGATGGAGGCTGAAATTTTTTTCAAAGCTAAAGGAGATGTGAACAGGCCATTCTACAATGGAGAAATACTGTGGTCGGTAGAAGCATATTCAACCCACTAATAAACAGAGAAATAGAAATTAAACAATGATTGCAAATTTTACCATCCAAATTTCAGTTAGTAATGGAGTGTATAAGGAGGGTTAGTTAGTATTGATCATCAACTTCACAGGAGCTAGATCAACAAAGAAGAAGGCCTCTGGACATGTCTGTGGAAGAACGTCTAGATTAGGTTCACTGTAGGTGGCATCATTCTGGACTGCAGAGGCAATGTGACCAGCCAGCCTCCTGTCCCTGCCACAATGCCTTCTGCTGCCAACTTTCCCTACCATAATGGAAAGTACCAAATTGTGAGATGGAATAAGTCCTTCCTCCCTCCCTTCCTTCCTTCCTTCCTTCCTTCCTTCCTTCCTTCCTTCCTTCCTTCCTTCATTTATTCAATTGCTTCTTGTCAGGTATTTTCTCACAGTAACAAGCAAAGTGGCTAATACAGAGTACATGCAGGGTGTGTAAGGGAAGAGGATGACCCAGAGATTTTTAACAGCACCCTGCTAGATGTCAGGGGACAACATACCTTAAAGTCCTAACTACTTAAGTATCTTCTAACTCAGAAATTGCACCTTTATGACCCTTTTCAAAGTAGAGACATGCAAAATTTTTAAATATTGAAGGTTTTTTTTCTTTTTGATTTGTTGCTTATTTTTCGGATAGACTCTTGCTAGTTGCCCAGTCTGGCTTGAACCAACTCATAATCTCAAGTAAGCCTCCTCTCCCAGGCTTGCTTTCTATCAGCTACTTCTCTCCATGAGTCTAAAGCTGTGAGCCATCACCATTGCTGTGGAGCGTTGTTTTAATCATTAGTAAGCAAAACTATTGCCTTAAATTTAATACCATTGGGGCTAGAGAGATGGTTCAGCAGTTAAGAATACTTGTTCTTGCAGAATGCCTACGCCTAGGTTAGGTTCCCAGGGCCCACATACTGGTTCACAGCAATCCATAACTCCAGGTTCTGAGGATCTAATGTCTTTTGACCCATGTGGGTATGAGGCTGCACGTGCTGCCTATGATACATGCAGGCAAAAATAATCATGCACATCAAGTAAAATAAATGCAAGTGTTTCTAAATTTAGTATCCTTAATGTCTAGTATGGTGTCAAATACACAGAATTCTCATTAATGGTCACACTCAGATAACATCACCAACCTCGTATTAGTTAATACTGAATTGTTATCAAGTCACAGGCTTGAAGAGAATTGAACTCTAAATAGAACTAAACACTGTGGAAATGAAGAAGCCAAAGATGCTAGGTCTTTCTCAACACGTAAGTGAGCATCTCCTATAAGCTGGACTTAGTTCATGGTTTGGTTACATTAATACAACTTTGCCGAAGCCTCAATCCTTGCTTTACAGCCAGGTCAGTTTAGCTAAGGTCAAAACAGTCTTGGATAATATTAATATTTGCTTTGGGCTATAATTGTTTTAGTAACGATATCAAATAACCATCACCAAATTAAAGGGATGAGTATAAAGCAGATTGTCTCCAAATTTGCTCCAGCGCTAAACCCAGAGGCAGCCTTGCCTTCCAGAGCACAGTCCCCCTAGACACCCCCATGCCTGCACCTCCGCCTCAAGACTGTGAAAAGAAACAGGAAACTGTATGAGTCATGATATTAAAAGGATGACACAGGACATAACTGAAGACTGGTTCTTCTCTCCCTTCAGATGTCCAGAGGAGACAATAGCCTGCTTGAAAGAAAAAGGAGTGTTGGTGTAAAGATAGTGCAAATAATTGTTTGTACGACCATGAGTAGAATTAGAGAAGGCCATCCATGTCTAAAAACACTGAATGGGTATCACCTTGGGGTTTAGCAAAGCCTGGTGTGAGCGAGCGTGCAAGAGAGGCTGCCCAGTAGGGAGAGGATTGAGAGACAAAGCCAGAGAAGAAACAGGAACTCTCACCTCTCTGCCCTCTTTCCCCAAATTTCTGTACCATGGCCTACATCAGCCAAATCCAGCTGGGAGCCCCAAAGTCGAGAAAGCTACACAACATCGCCCATTACCCTCCTGGAGGTAACATCCAGAAGAATCTCTGTCCAAATGTTTCCTATATTGTTATTACCCCCATGGAAATGTATATGCTGGGAGGTGATTTCTCCTCCCTAAGGGCCACCCTAGCATGGACTGCCTCCAGTCTTCTCCAGCAATACTGGTCACCACTCTACCCTGTGGTGACCTCATATGCCAGTCTTTCCCCAGGCCCTGGACTCTGAGGTGGTTCTAACAACTCAGCTTGTGGAGTTCAGGAACAGACCTCAGGAAGCCAGCCTATTCTTCCCCAGGGTGTCTCAGAAGTCTGGCGCCGGGTTTGATCTCAGTGTTCTTAGGTGAGATAAAAATAGCAAGCACAGAGCAGAAAGAAAACTCTGAGTAAAGCGAACCATTGAAAAGAAAAGATACAAATAAGCAGGTGTACTTGGCTGAGAATTAAGGATTTATTTTTCTTGGAGGTAGGGGCTGACATTTAGCATTCCACTTACATTTTAGTCCTCCAAAGGGCTTTGCTTAGATGGTCTCCAAGCATGGTAATGCACTAGAGATTTTGCTGAGTTTGAGGTCAGAACCGTTCTTTTTCTGAAGGTAGGTATGTAAGATAGTTGTACCGGCTTTGTAGCCTAAACATTGAGCTTTGAGAACCAATGCCTGGTTTGTGCTTAGAAAAACTAACAGCTCTCCCCGAGTAAGCTGTAAAAACAGACGCTGCATTTAGCCAGAAATCATTGCCTCAGACTTCTGTGTACCAGCCCACTTTCTGGTACTCACCTCCCCCAATACCAAACCAAGAAAAATTAATAAACTTTGAGGATGTGCTGTTTTTCTGTTCTCCAGTGACGGAAATATTTTATCTGTCCCCATTCTGATTACTCAATGAAGCAGAAGTCAAAAACTTATGAGAGCCTGCACAGGGAACGCAGAGCCCTGCTAGCCCACCCAAGCACTGCCTGATATTTGTGTGACATTATTCACGAAAGTCCCTCCATCCACAACTGAACTCCAGCCCTTCCAAATTCCCTCAGTGGGGGGGGGGGGGGGTAATCATTCATGAATCTTCACTCAGCAGCTGAATCTCTGCCTGAGGAAACCCTCTTGTGATTTGTTCTTTCCACACACTGTATTGTTTTTCTTAATTAAGCTTTAGGACCCCACTAAGCCTTTGGTACACACAAGGTAATATTTATAATCTTTAGTGTTTGAAGGATCCACTATGAGTCCAGTATTCCTGCTTCATTTCGGATGGACTTACATTCCTAGAAAGAAACCTCTTTTTTTAAGGGAATTTAAATCAAATAGTCTCAAAGACAGCAAATAAAGATACCTTGCTATAATGACATCTTGGGTTTTGGGGATTTTAGAAAATAGCTAAGCCATACTTCTCTAGATGGATAGTAAGTGGTTCCTTCTCACTTTGCCCACAGGGAGGGAAGGGGAATGAGCTAAGGAACAGGAACTAACCAATGAGGTTCTCACTCAGTTCTCCCTAAATTCAGGTACTGGGGGAACCTTCAGTAAGCTCAACCTGGCTTCTTCTCCTCTCCTCTCCTCTCCTCTCCTCTCCTCTCCTCTCCTCTCCTCTCCTCTCCTCTCCTCTCCTCCCCTCTCCTCCCCTCTCCTCTCCTCTCCTCTCTTCTCTTCTATTAGCCTTCTTTTCTTTTAGTGGTGCCCCTGAATCTGAATCTAAGCCCCATTCAGGCTTTCTCCAGGGTTTACAACAGCCCAGGCAGTCTTGAGATTGAGGAAGAAGCATGCTGACACTCCCAACACCTGTCATTGATCCTGGGCTGAGACAACAGTCTTCAGAACCCAGGGTAGCCAGAGCAGGGCTCTTGAGAAACATCTTGCCCTTTCTGAATGGGAGTGTGGGGAAGGGAAAATGTGTTCCTCTTGCTTAGCCGGGTTCTGCACACCAGAGTAGGAGATGCATGGTTGCCCATCATATCTTCATACCTTCAGCCTCTTTCTCCCACAAGGTCCCTGGCAACTTGAGAAAGAGGGAGTTCCAGGTAAGATTCAGGAGACACCAAGGACCTCCTTCCCTGTCCCTACATAAGAATGCCACTAGGGTGGCCAGCAGGGCCAGTCCAGGCTGGTCACCACAAACAGAATACATGGAAGGAGAAGGAGAGATCCCCCTAGATGGTAAGCCTACATCATCTGCCTCACATCCCAACATCCCATCCTGCCTGTGTACCTGGCTCTGTGATGCTCTCTCCCTACATTTTGTGACCAGTTTCTTCTGCTGTGAGTTGGTACGAAATGAACTCTAATGTGCTGATTTTGACACTGAGAAAAGCAAGGCTCACAGGGAGCCAGCGTCCTGCAGAATCTACATTGGAATTCACATTTTATCCCAACCCTCAAACTGTCTCTTGATTCCATGACCAGCTTTGAAGACAGTGACAGTGAAAAGCAGGAGGCGTTTTGCCCAGAATTTACCAGGAGAGGTGGACCACAAAGCTGAGTGTCCAGCAGGAAGGAAGGAAAACTTCGGGTACCAATACTTCCAGAAACTTCCCTTTCCACAACAGTTGCAACAATTGATCCCTCCCAGGTTCATAAGGAACCTGGAACAGAAACAAGTCCATCTCTGTCATATCAGTCCCTCAACTCAGGCTTTGTTCCCTCCCACACACTGCCAAATCCAGGCACTGTGACCAAGATCACCCTTTGGAGGAGGAGAGTACTGCCTGAGCATCTCTCTGCATTCCTGCTGCAGACTTGAGATAGTGGCAGGGTGCTCGGATCCAGACTGCATCCCTGTACGGGCTCCTCAGACTCAGTCCCAATCCCCTCTCATGCTCAGCTCCTCTTAGTCTCTTATGAGGGCGACCTGCTTTATCCCCATTCCAGCACCTGCAGGGGTTTTAGAAGCCCCAGAGCCAGTGTAAACTGACCTTCAACCCCATCACTGGGCTTTATTTATTGAAACCACTTCTCTTGGCAGGGGGTGCTGGGGGTGGTCATGGGGAGGTCAGAGGGGAACTAAGATTCACAATAGAAGGTATTTTTGGGCTTGGCAAGAGGAGAGGAATGGGGTAAGGAGAGTGCAATCCACCCAACAGACTGCACCTTCAAAAGCATTTGCAGGAAGACAAATTTACATCAGACCTGCTGGATCCTATCCCCCAATATATAGGGAATCTGGCTCTACCCAAGTTTCAAGGGACTCTTCTTTGCCTGGTGGGGATGGAGGGACCCAGAACACCAGATGTGGCTAGGGGAGTCGCAGCATCCTCAGAAGAGTCCAGAAGAGGAGTTTCTCCCCTCCCCCACCCCCGCTTCTTCTCATAATGACTCTCCAAATGCCTATTTCCATAGCAAATAAAACTTGGGGAGGAAAATTTAACTTGGGGCCTCTCTAGTTGTACATCAAAATACTCCACAGGTGTTAGATTGGTGTTTCTTTAAGAAGGTCAATGTCTGGTAATTCCGTGCTCCCTGTGCCAAGGCTCTCCGAGAAGTAGGAAGAGAGAGGATCTAGTAGGTGTGTGTCACTGAGCAAACCCTGGCTCGGCAAGGCTAGCACCAGTGCAGACAGAAGCCAGTGCAGGATGGAGCCCAGCAAGCAGCACGCAAGCTCCATCTGTACCCAGTATGACCTCAGCCTCAGAACTCTGTTGACAGGTTTTTCCTCCTCACTTCGTGGGCTCGGCTTTACTTATCTGCCAGTTTAAACCCATTATTTGAAACCCGGCATTTCCTGTAATGCTCTGACTAAAACCTGTTGCTGGATGGGAAATTGATCGGGTTAACATTGAATCAATGTCCTCCATTGATACATGCTGCTGCCACTGCGTTTCCACAGTGAGGAAAGATGAAATATCCGCTTGGTTCATACATGGACAGACCTATGTCAGCAATACTTGGTATGATTCTCTCCATGTCTGGAGAGCTATAAGAGGCGAGCGTTTCAATTTGATGTTACCTGGTGGTTTATTTTGTAAAGAGCATGTAAGAGCAGGTCCAAAGGCTTGAAGGTAGAGGTCTTAAGATCTCGCTCCTATCCATTCTGGATCCATTTTCTAAATTCAGGAATCTCTCCCTGCCGGAAGCCAGCCAGGCCAGCCTCAGGACTTATCAATTCTGCTCCAGGCTCTACTTAGGAAGGAGAACTTCATTGATTCCTGCCCTCTGGGCTCTCCTAGACCACTGAGGGGACATAAACAGGAGAGAAGGGCTGGGACTATTTGTTGCACAGGACTGTTAAGAACATACCACCACCCATGATGCCCCAACTGTGGCCAGACAAGTCTTTAATTCTGATCCAGGAACACCATGGAGCCCAAATCACACCATTTAGGAAGCACTCCCAAGTCCCTGCAGATGGCTCCCAGGACACCTCTTCCTATACTTCTCTGTTTAGAAACGAACCTGTTACAAGATGAGCTAAGTTTTGCTCTATGACCCAAAAGACAAAGAAGGATTTTAAAGCTACAAATAACTCTGCAGCTGTGATAATCAAACAGCTCTAATACAGCTACTGGAAACAGTCGAAGTGGCCACCCCAAATTGTCCACCAATCAAATTTTAATTTTTTGACAAAGAGTGTAACCTCCCCTAGTCATGTCGGTAATTTGGTCTCAAAATTAGAGAAGGGGGGTCTGGACACGAATAATGAGAAAATGGCATGCCCTTTATGGTTTTTGTAAATGTAGGATACGATTCATTTGATTGTTTCAAAATCATCCGTTATATAGAACTATGTAAATGTGAGGATAATCACATTTGAATAAGCAAAAATTAAACCACCGGAGGGGACTACGGGATGTGGGAAAGTTCCTGGGTGTGTGGAAAGTTGCGGGGGGGGGGGGGTCCTGTGGATTGGAGGGTGTGCAGCGCAAGCAACAGGAAGCTTAATACTTGACCACTTTCTGTCCTTGGGGAAGGATTGCGTTTAACCCGCTACCCTCGATGCAAAAGATGAAATTCGTTGACTTTTCGGAGCCCTCAGCTTCCGTGGCTGCGTCCAGTTAAGGTGGGCGTTTGTCCTGTGAAGGGTTAAGCACTGACCAACCCTCCCCAGCTCTTGAGCACCTGGGCACCGGTGGAAAACGCTGGGAACTCAAAGCGCTTCCCCCATCTCCCCCACCCCCCACCCCCACCTGGTCTGTGGCACACAGTAGGATATTCGGCCCTCCTTCAGTTCTTGGACATCAGAGGTATCACATGGAAAAACTTGATTTTCTAACTCTTTATGTGCAATGAGCACTCTCCATTCTTCCTTCAGAACCTTTCTTTCTTTCTTTTTTTTTTTTAATTAAAGGAACACCCAAGGCCAGTGTGCCCCACCCACCCCTTCCCTGAGGGGCTGGCTTAGAAAGACTAACTGGCTGGGACTGAGTAGGTCTTCCAGCTAGCTCAGCTGATGGGTATGAATAAAGTGTTAGCTAACGTTCTGGGGCGAGTATTGCAACAGGACCCTGGGGGATCGAGGTGCAGCGGGGGTGGGGTGGGGGAGGTACGAGAGAGGAACAGTGGATGTTCCAGGAGGGATGGAGGTGACATTTTTCTCCAGGGACGGTGGGACACTTAACTTTTCCTTCCAAGGCTGTGGATTGCCCGGGGAGGCAAGTGTACACTTCTCATTTGAATACATGAAAATGTGAGTTGATCTTGGCAAGGTGAAGCTCTCTCACGGCCAGAGCGGCGGTTTTGTCGCCCGCGGGCGAGGCCAGGTGGGGAGCAGCTCCGGCTCAGACATCCGGCTGCGGACAAGCCTGGCTCACCGACTCCCGGGTCTTTCTAAAACCTGGCGGCAACTCAAGGAGCAAGACAACGGACAAACTCAATGCCTATTTTTGTTTTTAGCAAAATAAGCGAAAGCCCTGAATGTGCATACGTGTAGCGCAAAGGCACACCTGTCCAGGTGTGCAGTCCAGAGCAGCAGAGCATCTGGTGTAGAACTGGCCAGACAAGGCCTGTCAGGTGGCCCCAGGACTCCCACCTCCTGGAGATTGGAGGTCGTGCTTGCAACTGATTCCTTAATGAGGATTTAATGGCGGAGGAAAGAGTAAAAGGGGCTGAAAGAAAGGGAAAAGAGAAGCAGGCATAGAACAGGACCCCGAACGCTTGCCCTGAGCGTCAGGCTGGTTTGGGTAGTAGTGGCCCCCCTGGCCAGGGTCGCCGGGCCACGAGTGACTAGGGCTTTTTGCTGAAGGTACCCAGGCGACCTCCCCAGCCTTGCGTACCTCGAACCCTCAGGGCAACGCACAAGCAAGTACAAGGGGATGCTTCCAGCGTAGCCTGCTGGGTGCAGCCCTGAGCTGGACCCAGTCGGAGTGGGCTTTGAACCTAGTTAAAGACCACAGGTCTTAGTTGCTTCGCGTCTAATTCCCCCTCGGCAGGAGGATGACTTAAGCTTCTTATCTGGTGGGGGCGGGGGGGGGGCGCGGAGGACCTCGACCACCCGGCACCGAGCCTGGCTGGGGCCACCGCGCGGCCTTGACCTGGCGACAGTCCTGAGATGGGAGGTAGGGTCAGCAGGGAGCAGGGATAGACTAGGGAGATCCAGAGGGAGATTCTGCGGGAGCACCACAGACGAGGTTCCGGCTCAAAGTCCGCCCACCACTCAGTTCAGCCACACAGCAAAGGTCAGGAGCATCAAAGGCACCAGCTGGTCCCAAGACAGGATCCTATGCCCTTTCCCCCCCTCCTTTCATCCCACATCCTCTGCGTCCTTCTGTCCTGTGGATAGCTGTGGGGAAGGCCAGGTCAATCTGGGAAGGGTAGGCTAATTTGGTCAGGGGACCTTGTGCAGCCGGCCTGGCATTGAGCAGGTCCCAAGGGCTTAGTAGGATCAGCTTCCGGGAATGACAGAGCCGCTTCCTCTTTTTAAACAGATTCAAGTAACCAAGTAGCCCACCGTCCTGGCCGCCCTGGCTTCCTCGATTAACCGCTTCAGGATACCTCAGGCGCCCTACGCTGTGGCCTACGGTCCTCACCCTGGCATGTTCCAGCCTGGGGCATGGCAGAAGAATCCCTGCGGCTCACTTCTTGTGAGTTCTCTCAGTTCCCTCGAGCTGAAGGCAGGTTTACCTGCCCGGTTTGGATAAGACATAAAGGCTTATTTGTGGAAAGATGTTACAAATGAACGAGGTTTAGGGGGCTGGGACTCCTTATCCGGGTGCCAACTAGCCAGCAACCTAGGAGAAGACAACAGCCAGGTCCCCCCTCTCTCTCCCTCCCTCCCTCCACTGTGAGTGCCTGCGTGTGTGAGGGGAACCAGCCTATTGGTACACTAAAATTTACCAGTTGAATTTGTTAGGCATCCAGAAAGGCCATCACTAAATGCAGAGAAGTAATCCAGCTTTTCCTTCTACGTGGCTTCAGACAGTCGACTCAGAATCAAAACTCCTGGCTGCCTGACGCCTTCTCTAGTTCAATCCAGTCTAGCCTGGCGGTGTTCTGAGAACATACACACAGGAGGCGCTGTCTGCAGTAACTGGGTCACAGACCCTAGAACACCGGGGCCAAGGCTTTAAACCCGGCAGAATTCCGCTCTGTACCACCACTCTTGGATTTTGAAGGGGCTTGCGAAAAATTTCACTGTGGCTTCACTCTACGAACGAACAGCCTCCTTCTCCTTTTAAGTAGACTTGCAAAGGGGGCCTCGAGGATTTGCAAAACAGACTGAAAGAACATGTGATAGTTTGTTTAATCAACCCCCTTCCACGTGACAGGGTACCGCCCCATCCCCCCAAGGCATCAGCTTTTTATGCACTATATAAAGCCTTTACTAAGTTGTTACTAGCCACAGGAAATGTAAGTCATGCTAGGTGTTGTAGAAGAGCCAAGAAGGCATCAGAGAACCCAGTCATGAAGGAACAAGGAAGCTTCCTGGCCCTGGAAGTCCCCAGGACCGGACTGAGGAAGCCCAGCATCCGCGTGCTTTACAAACGCAGGTCTTGCTGCTGGTGGGAACTCTCCACAAAAGAATTACTTTCTGACACACATCCGTAGGTACATTTACACAACTGTGGGGGGGCCTTCCAGTCACAGGCTACACTAGGAGAAGGTTGCCTGCTCTGCTGAGTTCTAGGTAGATTCGATTTCACTCTCATGCCTTTGCTTATAACGTGATGTCTACACACACACACACACACACACACACACACACACACACTTTTTGTTCAAGAAGGAATTGTAATCCAATGCTTTTATCTTTTTTATTTCCTTAACTACACATCTTCACCTTCCCTGCTCCCCTGCTGATTTAAAAGATTTGTTTGGTTCAAGGATTTAACGTGATTCTCTTGCCAGATTTCAAGGAAGAAAGATTTAAAAGAACAAAGCACGGGGTGGTGGGGGGTGGGTATCTATTTGGAAGACAAGTAAAAACGCATTCCTTCAAATGAGATTAATTACCTTTTAAAAAAAACTTGGCAAAACAAGAATATTTTAGTGTCTTGATCACTTTAGAGTTTATTTAATTGCTTCTAAAGGCAATCTAGCAAATCTACAGCCTGGCACAACACACGGAGGACCACACAGTCACATTCACTTAGAAACGCACTCGGTACACAAACACATTCAGTCAGTCCCGCAGCTTCTCCGAACCTAGCACAAACAGTCGACCCAATCGAATCTCTTTGATTAGTCTCTTTCCGCGGGACAAGAGGACAAGCCACTACCTAGAAAGAACTGGTAGGAGGCAAAAAGACTTTGAGTGGGGGAGCATTTTCCACAGTCGTCCAGGACCTTTTGAAAGCCTGAGATCCTAGCCCTCTCCTCCAGGTTAGAGACCGGGCACTACTGTGGGCTGACTCTAGCTAGCTTCAGCCTGGCACCTCCTTTAGCATGGCAGATGCGTTCCAGCACCCCAAGCCCTTACGCTCCCACTTTACGCCGGTGTTTAGGGAGACGTCCCCTCCCCCTGACCTTTCTCTATCAGAAACCAGACGGTCGCCTCCAGCTCGGTCCCGGAGGCTGAAGAAGGGGGGGTTGGAGGAGGAGCCCGGCCGAGAGAGGCAGGCCCTATCACACAAACATCTGCTCCCAGTTTCTTCCTCTTTCTGATCGCTGCAGATGACAAGGGGAGTGGAGTGGACTGAGGCGGAAAAAAAAAAAAGTTATGTCATAAAAATATAAAACGGTGCTGTGACTCACCTGCTCTTAGCCGCAGGTACGAGTTTCGTGGCAGCGCCTCCGTTCTGCTAGCCAGGAGCCCAGGTCGGCCTAACGTCACCTGCTCGGCTGACTCAGATGACTGGGTTTCTAGTGACGAGGCAAAAGTGGGGCTTTTTCCCCCCCGTACAAGCCCGAAGCCTGGGAAGTGAGGGGGGTGCGGACGTATCTCAGGGTTGAACTTTGGGTCAAGAATCGGGGTGGGGGAGCCAAGGATCCCAGGGACCGAGAACCGAGTCGCAGTCAGGTCCAGAGGGTTAGTGAGCGCCTCTGGGAGGGAACTCGGGGTCATTCAGCGAGCATGGCCCCCGCGCTGGGGATCTGACGCCAGCGCCCGGGTCCTTCTCCTGCAGCACTGCTTGGGTCTAGAGCCCTGGCCTGTCCCCCAGGCACCGCCTATTTTCCTTTCTTTTTTTTTTTTTTTTTTTTCCTTTTCCAAAGGGGACACACACACACACACACACACACACACACACACACACACACACACACCCCACCCGCCCCATTTTCCTCTTTCCCTAGCCTCGGGGCTTAAACCAATTACACTGCTTTGTAAACAAAGTGAGGGCCAGGTTTGGGGGGGGGGGGGGGAGGGGGCTGGCGGGAGGGGCGCGGGGGGCGTGCGGCGCTGGCGCGGCGGGGCGGGAGGCGCGGCGGCCGGACTGGCGGGCGGCCGCCTCGCAGGTGCACCTCGGGCTTTGTAGGTGCGAGCGTCTTTGTGCGGCGGACAAATGGGGAGAGGACGAGGAGGTGGGCACTCCAGCGACGTAAGATCCACATCAGCTCAACTGCACTCGCTGCGCACAGGCCGCCCGCTCACTTCCCGCGGAGGCGCTGCCGGGCGCCGCGCTTCGCGGCCGCCTCCCGTCCCCGGCGCTGCCCCCTCCCGCCGCGCCGCCGCCGCTGCCGCCGCTGCGCACGCCGCGCCCCGCAGCGCCGGGCTTCCTCCTCGCTGGGGTGGCGCTGGGCCCTCGAGCGCACCGGTGACCGCGGCGGCTCCGCGCCCCTCCTCCCCCGCCGCCGCGCGCAGCGCACCCGCCCGTCGCTCGGCACTGGGTTGGATGGTCGCGTCGGTCGGGGTGGCTCCAGGATGTTAGGGACTGTGAAGATGGAAGGGCATGAGAGCAGCGACTGGAACAGCTACTACGCGGACACGCAGGAGGTGAGAGGCGGGGAGGCGGCGGCGCGTCCCCAGAGTCGGTGTCCGGGGAGACCCTGGCGAGGTGGGCTCCCGCGGGGACGAGGGCGAGCGGGCCGGGGGCGGCTCGTCCAAGGCGCGGCTTCCAGAGTGGACCCTCCCCCCCGCCCCGCGCCCGCCCGGCTTCCCTGCCAGCCCGCTGCCGGCTGGGTGCTGGCGCTTGAAGCGAGCGGAGAGTCTTAGGAAACTCTGGGCTTTGAAAACACCCGCTCCGGGAAGCATTTGCCTTTGCCCCGCGGAGAGCGGGAGCCGGAGCCTGGCCCCGGGAGCCCCGGGGTGGCCGGCGGGCTCCGGCCGGAGTTAAAAGCAACTCCGAGAGTTGGTGTTCGCTTACTGGGCGGCCTCTCGGTCCCGCCACTTAATTCGCCAACGTCTTTGGATAAAAATGATCTGTCGCGGAAGTTTGGCTTCTTCATGACGAATGATTTCTAAATTTTATGAAAGTTATTCTTCAAAAGCCCCGTTTGTAGGAAAGTATGACCGTTCCTCTCTAGAACCGCTGGGTGGCGCTAGCGCGAACCGAATCATTTTCCAGAACTCAGGGCCAAGAACCTGTTTCTCTTCATTGTCCCCTTGGTGGCACGTTCACGGGGTTTATTTTACATTGTGCACAAAAGCATTGCAAGGAAAGTCAGGTACAGGCAGGGCCGCTGCCTGTTAAAAGTACTTTTCTAGAAACAGTTGCCGATTACCTCCAAAAGTTTAATTACCGTTATCAAAAACTCTTACTGAGAAAGCCTCCCGCGATCTTGGGGAGAGAGCTAGAAAATAAACCCCAAAGTAAAAAGTACTTTAAGATCTGTACAGAATCTGAAAACCCTTTCATGACAATTTATTTATTCGTCTCTGTGTTTATTTGGGAACCATACTTTTTGGGGTTTAAGTCTATCCATCTCTTAGGTTTTCAGAGGGAGTTACATTTGCTGATGAACATAAATTTAAGAACATCAATACTGTGTGTTAGATTACTAGATACGCAGTTATTTCAGGGCTCTGTATTTCCTAACCATCTAGTTATTCTCTGGATTGCTAATGACGAGGATGCCATTTGCTGATGATTTTAATAGGAGCTCAGGCCACTTTCAGGGGTTTAATTTTGACGCAGTCACCTCGGCCAACTAGAGAAGATCCCTGGGAAAGAGCTTTCTCACATCTCAAAGCTGGGAGTTAGGAAACAGAATAGCATTGAGAGAAAGTAACCAGAGTTTGACTTGGAAATTTAAAATTATCCCAAACTACTCATGTACTTTCAAAGCCCGGGCTTTGATATGAGCGGCAGCAAGTATCAGTTATAGGGTGTGTGTGTGTGTGTGTGTGTGTGTGTGTGTGTGTGTGTGTGTGTAAATTGTGTCACCAAATATTTCATGGTTAGAGGACTGCACACAGGTAACAGAATTAATGCAAGGGTTTTTAGTAGCTCCCAGAGGTGTACATGTAGTCACGTTAAAGTTAAATATAGGCACCGCCTTGTCCCGCTGAACACCTTATTTTTAATTTTATTTTTTCCAGAATTTTATTTAACTTGTGTGTTTTCTTCTTTTAATATATTACCATTGTTACAAGAGGTGGGAAAGCATTGCTTCTAAATGTAATAACAGAAAGCTAGCTTTTGGCACCAACTCCTAAGACAAAGCCAGTTTCTGGGAGATGAGTAATTGGGATAGAGGATCATATGGGAATATAGGCGATTTACTCCACAGATGAGAGTTTAACAGCAGCCAGCCCAGTGCCTGCTGCTGTGCCGCCAGAGGTGCCTGCTCGACCTCAGCAGTGTGGGCGCCTAGCTGGTGCCCCGTCTGATCATCCAGCAGGCCCGTGTGGAACCTACATCACCGTGGGGGAGAAGTGTAGGAGCTCAGACATAAATTCTATTTTCTATTTCCTGAGTTTCAAAACTGGTTTGGCCCAAAGGCAGTGTGTCTAGGCTGGTCTGGGGGTGAATACTTTGGGTACAGCCTACCGTGGATGAAATCGAAGGGGGACCTAGGAAGCCAACCCCTGATCCAGGCATGTAAGGCGATTACACATCTTCCCGGGGACATATTTTCTGTGAGCACTAATCTTTCCTGCCTGCAGCGCTAGGATTTTCGCCCCCTGCGGTGTAAGCCATCTTTGCGTAGGGAGGGACGGGCGCCGAATAGTGAACAGTTTGCCCTGGCTAGGTAGTTCCCGGGCTTTGCAGAAATGCTGTTCACTCGCCCCCAGGGCTTGCCCCTGGCCAGCCAAACTCCGGGGCACACTACTAACCCCGCCCTTCGGGGCCTCTTCCCTGGCTGTCTCCGCTCCAGGCCTACTCTTCTGTCCCGGTCAGCAACATGAACTCCGGCCTGGGCTCCATGAACTCCATGAACACTTACATGACCATGAACACCATGACCACGAGCGGCAACATGACACCGGCTTCCTTCAACATGTCCTACGCCAACCCGGGCCTCGGGGCCGGCCTGAGTCCCGGTGCTGTGGCCGGTATGCCCGGGGGCTCTGCAGGAGCCATGAACAGCATGACGGCAGGCGTCACGGCCATGGGCGCAGCGCTGAGCCCGGGAGGCATGGGCTCCATGGGCGCGCAGCCCGCTGCCTCTATGAACGGCCTGGGCCCCTACGCGGCCGCCATGAACCCGTGCATGAGCCCCATGGCGTACGCGCCGTCCAACCTGGGCCGCAGCCGCGCTGGGGGCGGCGGCGACGCCAAGACGTTCAAGCGCAGCTACCCGCACGCCAAGCCGCCCTACTCCTACATCTCGCTCATCACCATGGCCATCCAGCAGGCGCCCAGCAAGATGCTCACGCTGAGCGAGATCTACCAGTGGATCATGGACCTCTTCCCCTATTACCGTCAAAACCAGCAGCGCTGGCAGAACTCCATCCGCCACTCGCTGTCTTTCAACGACTGTTTCGTCAAGGTGGCCCGGTCCCCGGACAAGCCGGGCAAGGGCTCCTACTGGACGCTGCACCCGGACTCTGGCAACATGTTCGAGAACGGCTGCTACCTGCGCCGTCAAAAGCGCTTCAAGTGTGAGAAGCAGCCGGGGGCCGGAGGCGGGAGCGGGGGCGGAGGCTCCAAGGGTGGCCCCGAAAGCCGCAAGGACCCCTCCGGCGCAGGGAACCCCTCCGAGTCGCCCCTTCACCGGGGTGTGCACGGGAAGGCTAGCCAGCTAGAGGGCGCGCCGGCCCCCGGGCCCGCCGCCAGCCCCCAGACTCTGGACCACAGCGGAGCCCCGGCGACAGGGGGCGCTTCGGAGTTGAAGTCTCCAGCCTCTTCCTCTGCGCCCCCCATAAGCTCCGGGCCAGGGGCGCTGGCATCGGTACCCCCCTCTCACCCGGCGCACGGCCTGGCACCCCACGAATCGCAGCTGCACCTGAAAGGGGACCCCCACTACTCTTTTAACCACCCGTTCTCCATCAACAACCTCATGTCCTCCTCCGAGCAGCAGCACAAGCTGGACTTCAAGGCCTACGAGCAGGCACTGCAGTACTCTACCTATGGCGCCACCTTGCCCGCCAGCCTGCCTCTGGGCAGCGCCTCGGTGGCCACGAGGAGCCCCATCGAGCCCTCAGCACTGGAGCCGGCCTACTACCAAGGTGTGTATTCCAGACCCGTGCTAAATACTTCCTAGCTCCCAGGACTCGGGGTTTGTCTGCATGGCCGACCTGGTAGCAGGAGAGAAAAAAACAAAAAACAAAAAACAAAAAAACAGCAAACAAAACCACACACACCAAACCAACCACATAATAAAATCCCAACTATTTTTTATTTTTCGTGCACACTTTTCCCCAGTGCAAAGGACTGTTACTTTATTATTGTATTCAACACTCGTTATGTGTATTATGACAAAAACAACCGACTCCATACCAACCAATTTTTTTTCCCCTGCGAAAGTGTAATGACCCATAAATGTATATATAGAAAAATTTTCCTCCTTCCTAGCCCTCTCGTCCTTTCGCTCTCTCCCCTGTGGACACAGTCTAGTCTGTGCAGGGCTTATTTAAAAAAGAAAATGGTCAAGTCTGTAAACTGTTTGTTTGTGCTTTTTTGTTTTTGTTGTTTGTTTTTGTTGTAGCTGCTCCTCCTTACCTAGGCCCACCACACGAGTTTACAGGTCTGTGGCAATACTCTTAACTCAGTAACCATGGAAATGGAAAAGACGTAAACAGACAGCAGGGGTTCTTGAGAATGCTGGAAGACAGACAGTACTGCCATCACGCAGCAGCGAGGTATAAGCAGGGTCCACACATCAGAGCCATCTGTGTTCAGCTTGCATTTCTGATGCACTCAGCGAAGGGATGTCTTTAAATGAAATAGATTGTCTGTGGACTTAGTCATGCTCACACATGAAGACCTCCGCCCACTTTTGCATAACATGTAGAGGTAATAGGTAGGTGATAGACATACTACATTTTCAAACATTGCCTGACCGAGTTATAAGGATCCCCTCCACACTTGTCCTCTCTACCCACCTACGACCCTGAGAACCAGTCCCCCCCAACTCTGTTCCTGGCTCTGCGGAGTGCCACGGTCCTGTCATTCTGAGGTCACATGTATAAAATTAGCTTTTGTGTATGTATACCATTTAAAGGATTTTTTTCCCCAGGGGAAAAAAAAGGAAGTATCATGTTATTGAGGAGAGAGAAGTTATAAGAAATGCATTTCAGAATTTTGTCCGACGTTCCCAAATGCCAACTGTGGCCGCTTCGGTTGTTACATCCAGTGTTAATGCACTTTCATAGTTGGACGTGGCGTCAGTTCCAGACAAACGGGTTCATTATCATCTCTCTTTGCTTTCTCAATGTTAATTTATTGCATGGTTTATTCTTTTTCTTTACAGCTGAAATTGCTTTAATTGGTGGTTAAAATGACAAATTTAAAAATGTTAATTTTTATCCATGTGATTGTAATTAAGATATTTTGATTTAAATAACAAGAATAATATGAGATTTTAATCTGTGGAATATGTTCCCGATCATTTGCAGTTAAGGAATTTAAATAAATCAGATGTTAACCACAAAGAATTTCTGTCATTTTTCCTTCACTTAAAATCCAAAATAGGCCTTTAATTAAAATCCAAAATTCTGAATAGGGTATTTTTCAGATTCTGGAACTTAATATAAAAGACAAACAGGGATATAATCTAAAATAAAATGGTTTCATCTACAGCTTAAATGAATGTATAACTAGTAAAATGGAGTGAAAGAAATTCAGTTAAAGTGGGTAGATAACCTGACACTATTCCAAGAACTGAGATTTTGAAAATTCTTTATTCCCAGTAATGTTTACTTCAGTTTTTGTGGGGGGATGGGGCGTGGGGTTTTCAAGCCTTCTGTGTGTCTCTTTTTAAGTTTTTTTTTCCTCGTTTGAAATTAAATTATTAATCCCCTATTTTTTTCTAACTCGAGAAGTATCTGAATGAGGAAAAAATAGCAGCGGTGGCTGCTAAAATTAAGTTATCTACCACAGGCTCTGAACCCTCCCATTAAAAGAGAAACAAAACTCAGCTACCGCGGTCGGTTTGGAGGGTGGGGAGGAGAGCAGTTAATTCATTCCTGCGGGGAAGCTTTGTGAGTGTTTCAGGGTAGCTGCTGCTGTTTTGTGTTTTGTGAAGATATTTTTAAAATATTGTTTCTAAGAACTTAAACCTGATGATTTGTTTGCCTTGTAAGAAGCTTTGAAATGCAACTTCACACCCCGTAGTTGCTTGAGATCACAAAATCATTAATCTCCTTTGATAGTAGGCTCACTTTCCAGTCCACCTATTTCTTTGTAAGGCTTGTTCGGATTGACACCAACAATAAACAGCGCCAGCCCAAGCCGAGGCTGGCCTGCCTGAGCTCTTGTGTGTGAACTCCATCCTCACCAGGGCTTGAACTTGGACAGCCTTTGCTTTGATCGCTGCCCTCCGCAGTACAGACCAGATAAAAAGAGCCGTGCCAGTCGCTCAATTATCGCGTAATTACCTCCCCAGATGAGAGAAGGGGTGCCACGTAGCACTTGAGAAAAATCCAGAAATCCCCGCTCTGCTCTCTGCTCGTAATGAAAGGAGGGGGGAAGAGAAATTGCTGGCGGCAGTAGTTTCAAAACTGAGTTCGAAGTCCTTTAAAGGACCATCAAGCATACCCACCCCCAAAGACGCAAAGGCTCATCAACAGTTACACGCATAACGGGTAAACAAATGCAGGCGGGCACATTCAAACTCTAATGTAAAACAAAACGCGTGGTCTTCGGCCTGCGCCTTTCTCATGCTGCCCTGAAACCAAGTCTGACTTTTTGTGCAGTCCCTTCCTCCCCCAGGTTTGTGTCGGCCTCCGTTCTTGCTTCTTGACTCTCCGCAGGGTTTTCTGGGTTTGCAGGGACGGGGCGCCTGTGGTCCAGGCCGCTCGAGTGACGGGGGATGCGGGATGCATGCGGGAATGGAGAGCCGCGGCTCGGGCTAGGCTCAGAGGATCCTGCGGGCGGTGCTCCTGTCCCGTGGGCTGCTCACCCGCTTCTACGTCTACGCTCCCTGCCACCGCGGGACCACGCGCGCCTCTGGACGCAGGCGGGCTGGGGGCCCCGGGACAGATGGTTGCTGGGGACGAGGGGGCCGAGCGGACCTCGCAAGCATCCCGAGGTGACAAATGCAGTTAGTTCTTCATTGTTTGGGCATTTTCCCCTCCTACGAATAAATCTTCTCTTGAGCCACAGACCTAAAAGTCAACAAAGGAGGCCGGGCGCCGGGTCTCGGGCCCACCCCGCGGCCAGCCTGGCCGAGCCGCTCCCGCTGCGTAATCCCTTCCTCGGAAACCCGAACACACAAACGCCGGCTCGCCGACCAGGGTGCCGCGCCCGGGCCAGGAAGAAAACATCTGTGCTTCCAGGGGCGCGCAGGGACCCTCCCGAGACCGTCGCCTGCCAGCGACCTCGGCATCCTCCGCCTCTGTCCCGCTTCGGTCCCCGGGCCCCTGATTTCTCCACCGATGCTCCGGTGGCCTGAAAGGGGTCGTACAGGGTGCGGTCCACTCCCGGAGCCCAGATTTTAGGAATTGTGCTCGGTGTGGGGGAGGGGCCGGAAGCGGGGGTGGCAAAGAAGGAAAAAGCTTCCAACTGACCCCAGTGGAAAGCTCCAGGGGCCCTCTGATCCCTCCAGCAGGCCGCGGAGCAAACAGTGGCGCAGAACAGCGTTTGGGGAGAGAGAGCGTGCACAGCGTCAGTGATTACTTTTCACCTCGTGTTAGGAAGATCAACTCCGAAACCTTTTATTTATTTATTTTTTAACGCGATTGAGAAAAATAAAACAAAAAAGAGCCCGAGATAGATAAGGAAGGTCTGTCTATTCAGAGAAACTGAACAACTCTGAAGTGTTCCCAAGCAGACGGCCGTTCAAGCCGAGTTCTGGGAGATCGGCTGGGACCACCTTAAATCTCAAAGACAAAATTCAGTTTCTATTGTCCCTCGGTGGCCCTTTGCTCTGCAGAATAGACTCAGGGGAATAATATGCGATGAAAATGAGCCTATGCTAGTGAAGTTCTTAACTTATATTCTCTTTTTTTCAGAAGGCGGATTTCACTGAAACTGTTAAACATTTTTCCTTGACTTTAACCGTTTTGAATGAGACACTACAGAAGAGAATATGCCAGGAATGACACAATTATAAAATTCCGTTGTTTTGTCATTTAAAATATTGATCTTAGTTCTATGAAAATGCTTATTAAGTTTCTTTACAAAAAAAAAAAAAACCTGCCGTGATCAATAGAAATTCTTCCTTGCAGACGAAAGTAGGAGACCTGTAGCCCAAATTAATTAACCTTTCCTCAAGATCAATTGGTTTTCTGTTGATTTAGCAGTAATATCATAGAGCATTTAGCTATAATGTATTTTAATGTGACACTTCAATATGTCAAGAAGAAAAAAACCTCATTAAAAAATAAAATTGCTTGAGTCGTGTAGTATGTATTTAATAAAGTTTTTAAAATTATCTTTAAAATTAACTGCCTGAATTGTGGCTCTGTTTCGCAACTAAATGCAGCTAAGAGAATGCCTTCTCGATTCGAGATAATTGGGTGCAAAAAGATTATTATAAGCCACCCTGACATAAATAGGTAATCAAATTATGCTGAAATTTAGGTATAAAAATTACCCAAATTGAAAGAGTAATTAAACCTCAAAAGGGTCTCGTGAGACTAAGGATGCAAGGGCGAAGTAGCACAACATCCCTAGAATCGATCTGCTGCGGGGAGCGGAGGTTTTTAAAAAGTAGCTACGTTAGCAAGTTTTATTTCTACCTATGGTTACTATTTCGTGTGTCTAAACACATCCAACAACGGATTTCTTTAAAGCGTTGCCTTCCAAATTGTTAAGTTTGGGACGTAATGGGTTCCATTGGGGATTCTCTTTTTTTTATCTCCCAGGCCAGCTCCATTCACTAAACTTTGCACAGCTGGGGTTGCAAGCCCTCACCCCCGCCCCCTATTCTCCGGCCCTTTTAGGAAGCATTCTGGGACCGGAGAACACCTAAGAAGTTCCGTTGTCACCTGTAAAACACTTAAAAACCTGTCGGGGAGCGGGGGGGGCAGTTCGTTCCTACTGCCTTTCTCCCTCACATCTCCAAACACGACACGGTGGCCGCGATTCTTACACACCACTTCAAGAGTGTGCAGCGCTCACTTTCCCTCTGCAGCCCCCAGAGCCCAGGCTCACAGATGCCACCTCAGGACACTTGGGAGTTCTCTAAAACTCTAGTCAGCTTGGAATTCCGAAACAGGATACTGACACTGTCCCTTAAAATCCGGGAAGTTTGAAAGGGCTGTTCTGTGCTCTGGACTTTAGAACCCAGGTGAGATGCTAGTCTGTTGAAATCCGGCTCAGAACCCGGCCAGGGACACCCGGGCAAACCCGATTCAAAGTTCTGCTGGGGAGGTCGCCTTCTGCTTTCCCAGAGTGCTCTTAGGGATTACACCTCAGGTGCTCCCAGGCCCCGAAGCTCAGAGAAACCACCTGGAAACCACCCCTCCACTCCAAGGCGTTGTGGGCATGGGGGGGGGGGGCGGTAGGCAACAATGAATTAACCGGAATCCTCCTAGGCAATTGTCCCCTCTCCTCTGAAGTTGCTTCTCTAATCTCGTCCCCAAGCTAAGATTTTCTTTCTTTCTTTTTTTCTTTCTTTCCCTTTCTCTGACCCCAAGGAGTTGCTTTTAAAACATCAACTTAATAGAAAAAGTGTAAGGGTCTCTGTGGAGTTTTGTTTCGTTTATAGATGTAATTTTAAGAGTCCTTTTCGCACGAGGGAGGACTTCCCAACACTAATTGTCTCTGCACTGACTAGGTGTCTGGGACGTTTAGGGGGACGTTTGTCAAGCTCTGGGTTCCACCTGGGACTTTGAGCTTCGTTCCTGGGAGGCCAGCTATGAATTCCTACCCCAGCGCCTGCCCTGCCCTGTCCTCCTAAGTTTGCTTCAGGTGGAGGCCGATCCGCCGGCTTGGTCTGCACAGAGCAGTGAAGTGGGCCGGGCATGGTCCAGGTTTCCTGGCCTCTCCCTGGAGTCACAAGGCCTTCTGCCGACACGCGCTTCCTTTGTGCTAGGCCTGGCTAATATATTAATGGGGCGGATAACCCGGATCCTTTGGGGAGAGGGAGGAGGTCCGCGATGGGGAGGGCCCTGAAAGGAGCCGCAGGGTTACCGTGGCCAACTCTGCGACCAAAGAGTTGTTCGGTGGAGGTCTGGGGTGGAAGGGTGAGCGCATGGGTCCAGGTGGAGCAAGTTCCCTTCGGAGCAATGAAAATAAATGGCCACAACAAGTTTTTTTTTTTTGTTTTTGTTTTTTTAACAAAAGGTGACCCCAGTGCCCTGGATGCGTGAGACATTTGCAGCCCGCACACTCCTGGGGCGAGAGCGTCTGCCCGGAACGCCACTGGGTGCAGGGCGTGCATCCCCAGTCCCCCGTGGGAAACCCTCAGCCGTCCCTTTTTAAGGTGCACGCTTTCTCATTCCGACTGGAGTTCGGGGTTCAGGAAGAATGACTCCAATCAGCCGGGCCTGCCGCCCTCACTGAGACTCAGAAGGGTGGGTGGGTCTGTCCCCTAAAAGTTACCTACTCTCCCGGAACCCCTCTGCCACCTCCCCACCAATTCCGTGGGAGGCACTAGGGTCTCAGCCCTGGGCAGGCCCCAGGATCCCCGCCTCTGGGTGCTGGCCTTGGGTCCAGCCCCAAGCCCTGAGCCTCCTTCCCGCCAGGCCCACGGTCCCGCCCGCCAGACGGTGCCCGGGTGCCCTGAGACATATGCTGCCCGCAGGCCGTGCAGCCCGACGTGGTGCTCATTGCTGAGATGGTTCTCAGCCCATCAAAAGCCCGGGCTTTCTTGAGCCTTATGGGCCGCGAGGTGAACAACAATGCCCGGGCCCCTTCACTTCAAAAGCAGCGATCAGGGGAAAGGCTCCCCCAGAGAATTTTTTTTCTTCTTCTCCTCAGCCTTTCATTTCTAGTTTAAAAAAAAAAAAAGGCACCAGCAACTCCAGGGCCCGGGCAAGCCTAATGCCCTTTGATGGGGATTGAATTCATTATCTCCAATAACACAATTGTGCTTGGCCAACGAAAAGAGCAAAGCAGGGCTCTAGCCCGCCCGAGGGGCCCGACCAGGCGGGGCGGGACAGTCAAGCGCGCTCCGAGGGACCCGCACTGGGGCGCGGTCCCACCCCGCCAGTCCAGGCTGCGGCACCCCGGGGCGGGGTCGGGGCTCGGCGACGCTGCAGGACCCAGGGCGGGCAGAGGTGGGGCGGGCCCCGCAGCGCTGTGTTGACTCGGCTTCTTGTCGGCCTCCCGAGGCCACCAGCCAGCTCCAGGCATCCGGGGAGCGCCGGGCAGGGGGCCGCCCAGTGGCTCTGGCTCCAAGCACCCAGCTCCCGTGGTCCTGACCGCGCCCCTCCACCCCAGAGCCCTGAGCACGCAGCCAGCCCTCCAGGCACTCTACTGAGGATCTCCCCATTGGCTTCCACGCTAGCCATCCCGGAAAGGACGCCCTGGCTGCTGGGCGGGGTGGCTGAACTCTGTGTCCCGCAGTAGACTGGAAAAGTCTGGGTTTTCTGCAAGCACTACCTCCCTGGGGCATTGCCCACAACCTGTGCAGGTGCCTGCTACTCCAAGGTTCCACTGCGGTCCCTGCTCCCTTCGTCCCTCTCCACCGCTGGTTTGCTTTTTTGAAGTTAAAACAGGCATCATCAATTACTGGCCTGGCTGAGTGTGTGTGTAAGTGTGTGTGTGTGTGTGTGTGTGTGTGTGTGTGTGTGTGTGTGTGTGTGAGAGAGAGAGAGAGAGAGAGAGAGACAGAGAGAGAGAGACAGAGAGAGAGACAGAGAGACAGAGACAGAGAGACAGAGACAGAGAGAGGCAGAGAGAGAGACAGAGACACTGACTTTGAATCCCTGTCAAAGATAATGACATCGTTTGGTTAGCTTGGTGTCTAAAATACTAGTTGTGGTCATGGCTGAGCTTCCAACAGGAACCATTCTCCCAGTTGGGGACATGAGTTGAAGTTTTAATTCAGTTAGATAAAGAATAATTAAAAACAGAATACAAGGTGCTTTCAAGCAATAATACTTTGTGGTGCAGATGGGTCATTTCTCACCAATTAATCATGGCTATCTCAACCTTCAAGCAAACCACATCGAATAAAAGTGCTGAGGAGTGTTTATGAGATCTTTACATCTTCAGGCCAGTACCCACAGCAAGGAAGCAGGAAACACAGATCTGCCGGTTTGGGGTAAACTTTAAAAAGTGTGTCAGATTGAAGGCTTCCACCTAGGTATCAGTCTCATCAGGAGACACCAGGCTTCTGTTGTTTAATTGCTTTCCACATGGAGAAACCTACATCAATATATTTTTGGGAACCTCATACTACCCTTCAGCTTTTAGGTCTAACCGCTTGGATGGAGAAGAGAAGAATAAAATTTCATTGTTGTAGATAAAACTGAAAAGAAGCCAGTTTCTCCTTTCTTTTCTTTTGGTCCCCATAGAGCATATTACAACTCTTAAAACATTTAAACTCTTAAAACTATATTAAAACATTAACTCTTGTGGAGTGCAGTCTTTATACTTTTCATTTACTTGAAAAATAAGCAAAGTATCTACCTTGACCATGTTCTGTGTATTTAATGAAGAAGCATATGGAAAATTCTCTCTCCAGCTCATGAGCCTTCCCATTCAGCTTTCCTAGGGTGTGGATTACAAGTACACACTGTACACCTAGCTTAAGTTCTGTTTTCTACCTGAGTTTTAAACTCCAGATATTAGAGGTTATAAAGAAAAAGTGACTTCTGGACACTTACCCTCCTTTTTATTAACTTATTAAAGCTAGGTTTGAATCCTGGTGATGGGCTCATTTGCATGTAGTGAAGATGACCCCTTCAATCACCTTTAAGAAACTGTCTTTGCAACATAGAGTGAAGGTTTAATCTTTGCCTTGAGTCCTGGCATATATTTTGCACATGTGGGAGACTGCTGTGCTCCTCTCCACAGAAGCTACAGGACAGCTCTGTGGTTTTCCCACATAAACAATTTGTCTAGTGCCAGTGCACACATCCAGGATTATGTGATTTCAGGTGAGCTAGCCATCACAGGATGGAAGAATTACTAAACAAAAGATATTCCAATTTCTTTGGCCATGGATTAGGCTGGGAGAAGACAAAACATTTCAGTAAAGATGAGAATTTAGTCTTATGGAAAGTGCAGCCCCAAAGCACACTCCAGCCTGGAAAAAACAAAATCAACCAATTATGTGGTATAGATACAGTAACAGAAAAAAAAAAAAAAAAAAAGGCATTCTGTCTTCAGTTCACTCATCCTGTAAGGTCACTTCCGCAGAATGTTTGCAAAGCTGATCTAAATGGCCAGGATGGATGCCTCGCACCTCTTGAGTTTATGTGTGTGATTAAGCAGCTCACATTTATGGTGTAGAACATTTTTGCTGGTTGATTCCCACCCCTCCTTCATATTAAAGAGAAATTGGCTGATGTTTCACATGTGCCTCTTTTGAGTGTTCATTTTTAATGTCTCAAACTTGTTTCAGGCTCCTGAAAGCTTATCTCCAGCTACTTATCCAGAGAATTGAAATGCACTTTCTTTAGTACCCACCTAAGGAGACACCCATGAGGTAGACAAGCATGGGTTCCCATTCTTTGTACTGACAGAAGTAAAATGAAGTAAAATTTCAAATTCCTTCAAATAGCAACAATATTCAATAATATGTTCAACAATAAGAGATGCGGTCCCTTTATGAGTTAAACCACCCAAAGCTAGGTCATGCAGCCTATATACTTTTAAGAGAATGTTTGTATTAACCACCATTGGATGTCTGTCCTTTCTTCCTACTCTCTCTCTCTCTCTCTTTCTTTTTTCCTTCCTTCCCTCCTTCCTTTCTTCTCTCTCTGTGTGTCTCTGTCTCTCTGTCTCTATCTCTCTTTCTCCCTCTCTCTCTTTCTGTCTCCCTCTGCCTTTGTCTGTCTCTTTCTCTCTGATGTAGTGGCTTCTTAGTTATAAGAAGTAAATGTAGAAGCCACTCAGAGCACTGATTCATTTAGGAGAAATATTGTCTTTTGTGCTGGATACATTTCACAGTATTTGCTACTATGGTTCAGAAACACACATGGCTTCTCAGACATAGTTTTATACAATAAGTAATTTAAGGCAGTCCTTTAGTTCTTCAGAGGATAAGACTTCTGCATATGGAAGCTGGAGCTGGAAAGATATACTATGACCTGGAGTCCTAGACTCAGAACTGGACTTTAGGTCCCCAACAAATGGAAAGACTCACTTCTCTGCATAGTGGTAACCAATGGGCCATAGCAGACCAGGGATTAACTCCTCAGGCTACACCTGACTCTTGAGTTGCAACATCTCTGCTGAGTCAGGCCAGTAGAGAGGCAATGTTTATTTCATCTAACAAATAGCTCACAACGATAGTGATAGCCATAACAACCCTAGACTAAGTTGTAGAGGAAATTAGAAATACCAAGAAATGATCTCCATTACATTCTGTTCACCTAGTTCATCCTATATAGCAGAATAGGTGAAAGATTAAATTGAAATTACAGTCAAAGTGAAAGGTTGTGAGGCCTCTGATGACTCAAAGGACAGCATTAAGAAGCTGTAGAATAATATATAGGAATGCAAAGATACTAGCTTCCTCGAGGTGGCTGCTGAGTCCTAAGAGGGGCCAGTCCTACCCAGTTCTTGATTACACCATGTAACGGGAACCCTGAAGCACTATTAAATTCCCTGTATGCCAACCACAATTTTAAAGATATTTTTAAAGCCTTCTAAGATAAAGTAAGGTAACCCAACTTCTCCAGCCATTAGCATCTGTATTCGATATATATTTTAAGGTATTGTGTTTTTGAGATGAGGTCTCACTATATGGCTCAGGCTGTCCTCAAACCCAGAATTCTCCCACCTTGCACATACAAGTACTGGGATTCTAGACACGTATCCCCACGTCTAACTTCACTTAAACAGATGGTTTGTGTAATAACCTGAGCTTTTAAGAGTAAGACAACTTGGGGCTGGAGAAGGCTCAGGAATAAAGAGCACTTGTTCTTGAAGAAGACCAGGGTTTGGGTCCTAGCACCCACATGGTACACAAATATACATACAGGCAAACACTAAAACATATAAAAATATTTTTAAGAAAGAGAAAGCACAACGTGACTTTGATGGAGTAGAACAGAGTCCTCTCTTTAGGGTACCCTCAGCAACAGAGACGAGAACTGGGCATTAGCAAAGCATCCCTTGAGATACAGGCAGCCCAGTGCCTCGACATATAAGAACCGTTGAACTTTATGATGCTCTTCTCAGCTACACTCATGATTTGGTAAATTGGATTTGTAAAAAGGGGTATCAAACAGCGATTACTGTATTGTTATAAAAAATAATGAAGTATTTTTAAGCTCAGGAGTAACTTTTTTTAAAAAAGGAACAGAGCATGGAGAACGGTGAGGGTCAGAAAGAGGAGGCCCCCCGAGCAAGAAAGTCCCACAGCAAAGATGTCAGAAGGTATTCAGGCCCCAACAGCCTCCTAGGCCAGGGGACAGACCCAGGGAATGAAAGATGGTACAGAAGCAAATTAGTGGTGGGGGGAGCTAGCTAGTCAGTGTGTTGAGGAAGGGCCTGGTGGCAGCGTGAAAAGATTTGGTGGTGTCGTCATAGCAACCGGCTCAGCCCTGCTCCCCCTGAAGCCCATTCAGCTCTGAGCTGCCGGAACACGTTTTTAATTAAAGCGTATAAAAGTTGTTTTGTAAGGACTTCTCCTCATCCGATAGATTTCAAAATGGTTAATCAGGCTTCATCTCCTTTTGATGCTCCAAGAGCATGGGCTATGGCAGGCACAGAAGCTGCTGCTGCTGCTGCTGCTGCTGTTGTTGTTGTTGCTGCTGCTGCTGCTGCTGAGTGAGTGAGTTGTCACACCTAGTGCCAGGAATGAGCCAAGTATCTAGCAATTTAGACACATGCAAACAGAATTCCAGAAGACGGGGGAGCCCACTTTTTTTCTGGTGGTGAATGGGACTGTTGATTTTCTTTGCTCTGGCTATGGAAGGATTCTGTCTTCCAGATGGGAATTGTCCCTTACTGATGGTCTATTTAGCTCTGGGAAATGGCCTTTTTTTCCCTCTGAGAGATGCAGTTCAAAAGCCAAAATAAGGTTAAAATTATTTGTATTAAGTAATATTTAACCCAGCATAAGTATTCCAAGAAAAAGATTTGCTTGCACCACCCATAATGGCGACACACTCCATTTTTTCAGAGATTAAAAGGATGCCCCTGGCCTGAATCCTTGGCAAATTCCTGACACACAGTGAAAGTGACACTTTGTAAGTTAGTACAGTGGGTGACTTAGAAGAAGACAGCATCTTTTGTGGAGCCACCAGACAAGGTCTTAGGGATACAAACCTTTGGTTAGGATACCGTTTCTCACTTCACTGATAAAAGGATGATTTCACCTGTGGTCTGCCCTCCAGTTTCTGTGTTTGAACTTGCTATTTCTACTTCAATACAAGCTCCATAAAATCTGGGTGGAGGAGTCCTGTCTCCTCTCTAGGGGCAACTCATCCATCAAATGATTTTTCTAAGCACCCGTACTAGATCAGGCCACTCAGTAACCACAGAGGACCCAGGCAAAAAACAAGAACACTTTGTAATCTTTTGTCTAGGCCCAGATAAGAACAAGGTACCCTGGACAACCCCACAAAAAAGTAAACATCCCACCGCCCCAAATAACAACTCCCAATTCCTTGCAAAGTATAGTTTTAGTTTCATTTTTGGTTTTTCTTTCCCAAGTTAAGGTTTATGGAGATACCCAACTTCTGCTTCCAACTCAAAGTTTATGTTCTGGACTTTCTACCAATGACCTCCCACAAACCTCGATCCTGGATTGACACCTTCAATGGAAATGCCCGCTTTCCTTGGTGTGTGGTCTCTCTTATTTTCAACAAGCAATAAAACCAACACACTCAACTGTCAGTGTATCCCTGCGAGGGGACATTGGCAAGGTTTTTGCTACTTTGTTTCAGGGCTTGTGCCACCACAGAGCTAGCTGACAGTCCATTTTTTTTTTAATACAAACTCCCAATTTATTTTTATACTTGGCTACATGGTATTTGATGGATAATATGCATACTTAAAGGTGTTTTTCAATAACAAGGCTCCTTTCCTCATTTTCATATCTTTTATTCTCTTAGTCATTCGCAAATTGAAAATCGTTTCCACTCTTGAGTCACTGCTCATATATCTGCTATTAATTAGTGTGTCCTTGTCAACATTTCCCATTACCCCACCCATAACCTCACCTTAATTACTATTTGAAAGACCACAGTTTTGGACCACAGTACTGTTCACTATGAAAAGAGCCTCCAACTCTTATCAGGGCCGGCATATCATTTTCTAGCCTAATATTCAGAATGAAAGCTTTCAGTGAATACAAGCAAGGCCTACGCTCTCAAGACTGAAGTTTCCACAGGAATATATGAGTAAGTAGCAAGAGTTCCCTCCATAGAGAAGAAAAAAGCCCTTGGATGCTACAGCATAAGACGAGAACATATGTGTCCCTTCAAGGTCACAGGACCTGTTTGAGAACTACACAGTGAGGTACGGTTAGGAACGAAACCATGACTGCTGAAGGATAGTTAGCCCGGGAATGTCTGCCACAGATAAAGCATGTCTGTTAAATTGGAGGATCACATCGTTACTTTAAGCGTGTGTGAGAGACAGCCTCCCCACCTCTACAGAGGGCAGAATGAGGTGCAAAGGGTAGAAATTAGTGGGTCGCATGATGCAATCCACAGGAAGCCAAAGGCTGAGCAGTTACTTCAGGAAATAGTGGACATCTCAACACCAAACAAATATTTGGATGAACATTTCCCTCAAGGTTTTTGCATTATTTCTCCTGATCCCGTCAATTGCCTTTCTCCTCTTGTTGTTTTGTTTTTAAAACAGGGTTTCAATGTGTAACAGCCCTGGCTGTCCTAGAACTCACTCTGTAGAACAGACTAGCCTTGAACTCACAGAGATCGGCCTGCCTCTCTATCTCCAGTGCTGGGATTAAAGGCGTGTGCCACCAACTGATTTTTAGTTGCTATGGATGTTTGTTTTGAACAGAATATTCTTTTTATTTCGTGTATTGTATTTTTTTTTTTTTGACAAGTCAACACTCACTTGTCTCACCTCATTCTTTTCCCAACCATAGCTCATCCCTTCGTGTATTATCATGATTCCAAGGGAGCCCTGGGCATTAAATCCCAGGTTGTTACAGGTGGCTTTTAATTCGTAGAACTTAAAAGAGGCTGTATCTAACTTCTGGTGTCTGCTTCCTCTGGTAAGTCAGCTGATAGCCTCGCTCTTGCTCGTCTGTGTTGGATCCTTAAGTTTTATCTCTTGTTCAAGTTGCCGGTACTCTCAATATCTTTGTCATCTCTGGATCCAGTTCTGTCGACTATTTATTTTATTTTTTTGCATGGACTTTTTTCCTTTTAATGTGTTCCCACCTCTTAAAATATTAAAGGGTGCATGCTATACATAATGAAAATTAAAGCCTGAGGTAAATCACCCGGATATGCATTCTCCTCCTTCTATCAGGCTCTTAGTTTGGAATGTTAGTCAATTTAGTCAGTATTTGAGGTGAATGGGTTTTGATGGTTGCCCTAGTAATTTTCAGTGCACAGCACACTTGACATTCCTCCTGTGGTGGCCTGGACTGCCACTATGTGCTTAGTGTGAGGTCTGGAATGCTGAAGAAGTTTTTCCTCAGTTTCCCAGCCCCTCCCTCAGATTCTAGCAGGTTCTCCAGGACAACAGAGCAGGGGTTTGTTTTCATGTTTTTGCCCCTCTCACAACAGTAATGGATGTTACCAGGTGCTGGGTGAAAGCTTACTGATGGGGAAGAGAAAGGGGCCCAGCAGCACTCTGGCTTGCACCACAGTCTGAAGCAGGTGCTACACATCTGTCCTTGAGTGACAAACAGTCTCTCCTCTTCAGAGCAGGGTCCAGGACACACACGGCCTCCCTGCCCCTCCCTAAACTCTATTAGCTGTGAGACTCATCTATTTACACTTGTTGTTGGGAGCTGTTCGGCTAGGATGTGTTCTGTGTTTCCAAGTTTCTTGAGTCCATGGCATATCTTTCATCGGCTTTGGAAATTTTCTAGGTAGTATCACTTCACGTACAGAGACTAGCTCAGATTTTTTTCTGAATGCCGACTCCACCCACACAGTAATAATAACCACACACAACAAACCTTCTATCACACCCTACATGTATTTGATGTTTCATAGATTTTTTTTCCCATTCTCTTTCTTCTCTTTGACTGACTGGCACCAGTGGCCTCTCTCTCAGTTCCCGAGGCCACTTTTCGACTGGTTCTAATCTGGACTGAAATTGTCTCTTGACATCTGCTTCCTTATTGTTTGTTATTGTCTGGCACAGGCTCAAGCTAGCCCCAAACTCACGGTCCTTTTGTCTCTGCTTCCCAAATGCCGAGATGAAGGGTGTCCACCACAATGTCTAAGGCCAGACATAGTAGATCTCCCAGGGCTGACACTACAAGCAGATGTCTGACACTAAACATGGGGCTGGGAACCGAATTCCAGTTCTGCAAGAGCTGTACACACTCTCAAGTGTTGATTCGTCGCTCTAGCCCTGAGATACATAGAGTTTTGAGGTGGGATCTAGGGTATCACTGGCTAGCCTAAAATTCTCTATGTTCCCAAGAACGACTGAACTCCTAATCCCCCTGCTTCTGTCTCCCAAGTGCTGGTATTACAGTGTGCAGCACTTGTTCTCTGAATTGAACTCAGGGCCTCATGCACAGTAGTCAAGAACCGTACCTCCTGAGCTACATCCTCAGGCCTTGGCCCCAGCCCCCTTTTTTGAGTTCTAAGGCTTCCAAAAAAGTCTGCATGTGATAATTATAATATCTGTATCTATTTCTGTATCTCTTGACTTTTAGCAGAGAAATTTATTTCTTGGCATTCTTGGATATTTTTAGTTGAATGAAAAATATTGACTGTGGAAAACCAGTAGATTTTAGGGGATATTGTCTAAAGAGATTTAAATTTGCTGTGAATGAGTTTGAGACACTTACCTTGTGGTTAAGGCTGGACTAGTTATAATTAATTTAGCCTTCCTTGCCGAGCATAGCTATTCCAAGATCTAAATAAATGCTGCATTGCTCTTTGACAAGCCTTTCAATTTCCATCTCCTTTGCCTCATGGGACCAGCAACTACTTTTTTAGCCTTTCCTTTCCTGGTGTTTGTTTCTCTGAGCTTTGTGAGGTGTCTTAGCTTCTCAAGCTAAGAAAATGTTCCAGGAAACATTGGTAACCCTCCACAACACTTTTAGTGTTTTCCCCTCGTGCTATAGTTGTTGGATTTAATCTGGAACCCCATTTTCAGTAGGCCCAGCCTAGAGATTGCTACATACTAAAGAATGGTACACAACTCAATCCTTGACTCAGCAAATACCCCAGTGGGTGATCACAGCCGTGGACTCACCGCAGTGTGTCTTTGGCCTCTCTTGGGAACTCCTTGTCCCAGACACTCCAGGCTTTGTTGTATTCTACTGTGTGGTGTCTGAGTTTTACGGCCATTCTCAGGGGCTGAGTCACGCTGAGTCTGCAAATGTGTTAGCACCAGACACAAAAAGCGACTCCATGTTCTATTCTCAAGTCACTAAGTCTTGGCTATTCCTCTGAAGTCCTTTTTAACAACTTTGGATTCAAGCTTAAAATGCACTTTTTAAAATCCATCTTTTATGTATTTGTATATATTCAAGGTCACAGTTATGATAGTATTTTATTTTTCTGTAAACTTTGGTTAATTATTTGTTAAAGATCATCCGGCAATATATTGTTACACTAGAGGAGTTTAAGATTCTGGTACTAGTTAATCTGGCGTATTTGTGTTCCCTAAAGGACAGAAAACCACATATTAATATCATCACGTGAGGAAACACTCACATGTACAATGCAGCACACTGCACAGTTGAAGTCTACAGTTTAGACAACGTTAACAATTCAGGATCTCCAAAGATCATAGGAGCTCACGGAGATTGAGGCAGCATGCACAGGACTGCACAGGTCTGCACCATACGTACATATGATGGCTTCCAGTTCAGTGTTTTCATGAGATTTCCGAGTGTGTAAATGAAAGGGTCTCTGGTTCTTGCGCCTTCCCTTGGGCTCTTTCCTTTTTGTGTTTGTTGGTTTTTTTGTCTTGTCCAACTCCAATGTCATCATTTTTATTTTATCATATTATATTATATTCCCACAGAAGCCTGTTTGTCTTCTAATGAGAGACAGAAAGGGAGTGGACCTGGATGGGAGGGGAGGTGTGGAGGAACTGGGAGGAGAAGAGGGAAAACTGTAATCAGGAGACGTTATGTGAGGAAAAAAAATCTGTCTTTAATAAAAGAGAAAAAAAGGAGGAGTCTTACAGAAAGGAAAAAGTTAGATAAATACGCATTTAAGTCAAATTAGGATAGTAGATAAAAGTAGATGGGAAATAACCTAGATATGACATTGTATCAGAACTCCTCTGCAAATGAGTTTTAGAGAGCTGGAGTGACTGCTGGTAAACTGCTGTTGAAAGTAAAAAACAAAACAAAACAATGTTCTAGAGGTGAGATCGGATGTTTTTAATTAATTCTATTTATTTATTTTGTATATATATATATATGTGTGTGTGTGTGTGTGTGTGTGTGTGTGTGTGTGTGTGATTGTGCGCATACCATAGCACGTGCGTGGACGTCGGGAGTCTATTCTCTCTTTCCACCATGTGGCTTCCAGGAATTTAACCAAGTTATCAGGGCTGGTGGCGAGCACCCTCACTCACTGAGCCATCTCACCGGCCAGAGAGACATTTTAAGATGAAGATTGTTGGCAACTATTAAGACATCGCTGGAGGATTAGAGAGGATGTGGAAGTGTGCCGGTGTTAAACTTTTCCTATGTCTCCCGAGAGAGGAGAAGCTGGAGAAGCAGTGTGTAACAGGATTCCGTGTCTAAAGGTGACGCTTGTAGCGGGGACTGAAAACTCAACCCGCTGGAGCTTAGCGGACCATTTTGAGGAGGAAGCTGTCCTAGAGCCGCCCAGGTACCAGGGGCGCTTGGAGAGAGAGACAGTGGAACCCCAAGTCGTGAAAAGGAGGAAAGCAGAACTGGGAAACAAAGGCATGTATAATGCAAAGATGCAGCTACAACCCTTCTTCCGGGGATAAGCTCGCGCTGAAAGGATTCGTGTCACTGACGTTGCATAAATGGAAAGCAATTATTCACTAACACCCAGGAGAAAAAGAGGAAGCATGGCTACCATCGGCGTGTAATTGTACTATGCAATATGAAATTCCTTATTAAGTCTCTCAGAACAGTTAGAAAGTAATTTCCCGGGGAAAATGGTCTCTATCCACTGTCTCAATTTCTACATTCACCTCTTGGCTCACTGCATCTGGTTTTGTCTCTCATTTCAGCAGGAATCATTCTGATGAAAGTTCCCAAGGACTCCTTAATCGAAACCCCGCAGGATCTCAGCTTGAACACCATCTCCTTGGGGAAGCCTTCCTTAAGCTCAGAGCACAGTAAGATCCCCACCTCACTTGTTCTGCAAAAGACTTTCTGAAACTAACACCATTATGGCACCCATCCCACTGCATAGTAACTATTTACAGCTATTACTCATTCAGGACTGGATGGTACTAGGAAAGACACTGTCTTATTTAACTTTGTATTGCTAGCACCAGGTGTGCTACTGACTTAATTATTATCCATTGGTAATATGCTGGTGGTGATCTGAATGAGGCTGGCCCTCATAGGCTCATACATTTGAATGCTTGGTCCCCAGACGGTGGAAGTGTTTGGAAAGGATTAGGAGGTGTGGCCTTGTTGGAGGAGGTGTGTCACTGGGGCTGGGCTTTGAAGTTTCCAAAGACTCATATGTGCTTTCTCTTTATTTCCTATTCTTGGATCAAATGCACTTCTCAGCTTTTCCTGCCACCTTGCCTTTGCTCTGCCATCGTGGACTTTAACCGTCTGAAACCATAAATCCAATTAAATACTTTCTTTTATAGGCTGCCTTGGTTCTGGTGTTCTGCCACAGCAATAGATGTAACTAAGAAAATTCCCCCATTACTTCTTTCTTTTAATCCTCTCTGCAAGAAATACTTACACATAAAAAATAAAACATTTCTAAATATAACAAAAACAAAAGCTGTTCAAAATATCAACAGAAGAGATATTTCCTCCAAGAGCATCCTTTTTTTTTTCTTATACTGTACATGAATTATTTTGTAACTATGAAATGATTAATGTATTGGTTAAGTCCAAGGTGCTTTAAGGTTGGTTTTCTTATCTTTTAGTTTCTCCCATCACCACAGCTCAACAACCAACTTGGTTTTTTTTAAAGGGGGGGGGGGTCTTTTTCAAGACATATTCTCACTATGTAGCCCTGATTGTCCCAGAACTCACTATGTAGACCAGGCTGCCGTCTGCCTCGTAGAGGTCAGCTTGCCCCTGCTTTCTGAGTGCTGGATTAAAGGCAGGTGTGCACCACTATGCCCAGCCCCAAACTTCTTATGATTCTATCGTATTGTAATTTTATTAGCTAAACACTATGCTTGACTTTGTTATTTTATGTGACTCCTCAGAAGTTAAGAAACATATAAGTAGCAATTAAAATAAATGTCTCATACAAATATTTTTGCTTATAGTTTTACCTAATGTGGCTTTATTTAACAATACCCATCATGACCAGTAAGTAGTCTGGCATATTCTAACTGGTTTGCATACCTTTGCATACTGGGATTTCAACAGGTGAGGACAACTTATCTACATTTTTTCTGAACACACTCGTATGTACTTTTATTTCTTTTTCTGTGTTGCTGTGATTGGACTCAGGCCTCTGTGCATGCGGGAGATTACTTTGCCACTGAACTCTACACCCTATACTCTGGATCTTAGTTTTTATTTGCCTGTTTCGTAACTACAGTTTTGCAAACACTGTAGCATTTACTAAGTTGAGCTCATGGCATTTGGAATCACCTTTGGTTCTTTCTGTCTCATTTATTTCTCTATTTCAGCAATTGCCAAACTGTTTTCTTCTCACAGCTACAAAGCCCATCCTTCATCCCTTCAGTTTTGTCTGATATTTGTCTTTTCGTCCTTCCGCTTATAAACCCAGGACCTTGTACATGCTAGGCAAGCACTCTACCATGGAGATACTTCCTTAGCCCTTAATTTCTTTCTTGAGACAGGGATTTGCTAAGTAGCCCAGGCTGCCCTTGAGCTAATAATCCTCCTGTTTTGGCTGCTAGAGCTGTGGTTATAGGTATTTTCATCAAAGCTGGCTTATTCTAATAGTTGTGTTATCACAAAATGCTTTTAATACCACTTATTATTGAAACATTACTGAATGATATAATAGAGTATCTACATATGCTGTAAAGACAGTCATCTGAAATTATTCTTAGAAAGATTTTAGAGCAGTGAGGCAATAAAAGATACAAGGGCATTCTCTTTTAAGAAAGTTTGTAGCCGCACGGTGGTGGCTCACACCTTTAATCCTAGCACTCGGGAGGCAGAGCCAGGCAGATCTCTGTGAGTTCGAGGCCAGCCTGGTCTACAGAGTAAGATCCAGGACAGGCACCAAGACTACACACAGAAACCCTGTCTTGAAACCCCCCCCCCCAAAAAAAAAGAAAGTTTGTATTAAATATATACCCAATGCCATGCAAAGTTGAAGAAAACCAGAGACTCAGGTCTAAGAGGTAAAAGTATACAAATTGTTAACTTATTGTTCCATGTGAATATATAATTTCCATGAAGAAACCTATTCTATACTGTGAATTTAAATAACAACAACAGTATATAATCAATCACTGACAAGTGGTAGAGATAGTCTTCAATGATAGACATATGAAGAGTTGATTGGGGTGGGCACAAACCAATAGCTTGGCCAATCTCTGATTCTTTCCTGCCTCAGTTTCCTCATTGTGCTTCCTAGCAGCTAGCAGAGAACTAAGCAAAGATGTCTGAACATATCCAGGTAACAGAAGATGAAAATGACGAGTCCCATGAAACATCGTCAAAGACCATGAAACAGTATTGCTGTTCACTGTTGCGCCCCGTTTCCAGGGCATGCGGTCTGCACTACAGGAATCCAGTGTCTCAGTGTATGAATGGTGTCTGGCTGGTGGAAGGAAATCTGCATCCCCCGATGATGGCTGGGGAAGTCTGGTCTAGATTGTCAACTCCCAGAAGAAAACAAAAGGGAAATGGAGAGGAAAGGCGTTTCTTGAGCAGCGAAAGTAGAATTAACCAGAAAACATCTGATTGAATAGTGTCAGATCTCCCATGCATAACAACTTACAGACTATGTAGGTGCTTTGAGGACTATCCTATGGTGCAGGACCGGAGAGATCTTAAAACTAGAAGGATTTGACTTCGTTCAGTTTATAAAATATGAAACCCAACTGAAAGTAACGTCATCAGGACATTTGATAGAGAGCCGATGGTATGAATGAAAGCCCAGAGGAGCCCCTGAGAAGCAAAAGGTTGTTTGTTGGACGTTATTCAGAAGACACAGTGGCCAAGGGGCTTCGACATGTCTTCTGTCAGCATGGGAAAATTGTAGATGTCTGTTGTTGTTTCCAAACCACTCAGGGCTTTGGCTTTTGCTGTGTTTACAAATGATAAGGTTGCCCAGTCTCTTTGTAGAGAGGATTTGGTCGTTAAAGGAATCAGTGTGCTGGTATTCAATGCTGAATCTAAGCACAATAGCAACAGACAGAAAGAAGTGGAAGACTGGGTGAGAATCCAGGAGGCTTTGGGAAATCAGGGTGGTTTTGGTAACATTAGAAGGGGTGGAGCTGGCTTGGGAAATAGCCAGGGTGGTAGTAAGGGTGGAGAGATGAACTTTGGAATCTTGACCATTAATCCATCAAACCAAGACGGTTGCAGCCCTAGAGGTACTGCAGAGCATTTGGGGTATGGTAGGCATGCTTGCGCACCAGCAGAATCAGTCAGACTCAAAGCCAGGGCAGCACACCGAGGGAGCCAAACCAGGGTTTGGGTTCTGGAAATAACTCCCACAGTGGTTATAATTGTGAGGCCCCTTTTGGTTGGGGACAGTATCAAGTGTGGTTTTAGTGGAGTTTTGGCTCAAACACGGATTCTAAATCTTCTGCCTGGGGAATGTAGGCAGTGGGCTTTGGTTGGTTGGTAAGTTGGCTGGTTGGTTAGCTGGCTGGTTGGTTAGTGGGCTGGTTGATTAGAAATGGTGAGAATTAAATTTTTCTAAGCCTGTGATAAGTATACTGTAAAATAATCTGTGCTAAGTATTTTCCAATTTGCTTCTCCAGTGTGGAGTATACTCAGCAGCATTTTTGATATTTTTCTTTAGAAAAATGGGAAAAGCTAAGGGAATTTTGTAGGTTTCATTACATGGGGCTAGAAGATCAAGTGGCTGAAAGTGAACCGCTGTCTGCCTGACTGGGAAAGATCCGACACTTACAGCTGACTTCAGGTTTCCCCTTGATGCTCTATCATCGGAGTTGTGAATTCCTTGCAGGTTTGGAGTAGGAAGCATTGCTTAGAGCTGGATTCTTTCCTCTTTATTTTAATTTGAACCCATCCTGTGGATTTTCCTCCTGGGAATCTCTTCTTTGGGAGATAAAGGTGTCACAGTGTCCAGTTCTACGAGTTTTGTTTAACGCATACCTCCTTTCATATACTAAAGTACAGTACAAAGACTTCATTTAATTTCTGCAGTGCATCTCATCTCAAATGTTTGTGGAAAAAGCACTTCATTGAAAGTCCTGCCGTAAATATTCTGCCAGATAGCTCTTTCTGTCCCCATGCCTCCTCCCCAAGGAGTCCACCATCACACAGCACAGGCTGTGTCTTCAATGGTGGTATTCCACTTTTATCCACTACTCTTTTTGAAAAAAAAAATTATTTATTCTTCTCTCATATATCACATCTTTCCTGAACTTCCCCGTCCCTCCTCTTTCCCCTAGCCCCTTTCCCCACCTCTTCTTCTACCCCCCTCCCATCCACTGGTCCTCTGTTTCCCTTCAGAAAAGAGCAAGCCTCTCAGGGATAGCAACCAAACATGGTGTAACAAGATACAATAAGACTAGGCACATGCCCTCACATCAAGGTTGGATGAGACAAGGCAGTAGGAGGAAAGGGGTCTCAAAAGCAGGCAAAAGAGTCAGAGACAGCCCCCGTTCCCATTGTTAGGAGTTCCACAAGAACACCAACTACACAACCATAACATATATGCAGAGGACCTAGGATGGACCCATGCAGGATCCATGATTGTTGTTCCGGTCTCTGTGAGCACCTATGAGACCTGGTTAATTGGTTCTGTTATCCACTACTCTGCTTAATGGAGTCACATCAACGCTATGAACACAAGGCTGTGATGTGGAATGAGGAGGCTGTTCAAACTTTTGAAACCTGCTGTGGGCTTGATGGTGGTGCCAAGGCATGAAAGGCTAGTACGAGCAAGCAAAGGAGAGAATGCATGCAGAAATTTGATGATGCAAAATATGTATGTGCATGTTTGAGTGACAAGCACACCAATATATTTGGGGATGTGTTTGTCACTCAGTCCTGTGGCTTTGGTGAAAGAGAAGGCAGAGGACAATAGCAGCAGATAATGTACGACTGGTTTTTGGTGTCAAAGGACATCCACATCTGTTGGAAGATTTTGAATTTTGTTCTTAGAAAACCCACTTTAGTTGAATGTGTTGAATAAAATGATCCTGTACCCGTTCCCCCTCGCCCCCACGCCCTGTCAATGCTGTGTGGTTTGTGTTCGCTGTCACTGGTCTGGAAGTGTAGAAACATGAACTGAAGCAGGGGGCTGGGGACATGAAATAAGCTCAGGCTGCACTTTACAGGAGAACTTGGAAGCAGAGGTCGCCAGTGAGCTCAGGTGTCTCAAAAGGGTGGGGGTGCTCATGGCTGTTAGCTGTGCATATGAATGCTGTTTGCTGCAGTTCTCTGTGTGCTTCTCACAAGAGCTATCATTGTTGGGTATTCTTAAACTAATTTTAATAAAGAAAATTGGTTGGAGCTGAGCTATGGTGGCCTTGGGTGGGGAACAATGATACTCTGACTTGGTATTACTTGGATCATTACACATTTTCTAAATGTATTAGGCACACATTCTATTTTTAACTTTCTCTCCTTTCCAAATTAAAAAAAAAATGACTACCAAAATAATTTCAGCATTACCATTTAAATGAAATATATGATAATAAGGCATCTGGTCAAAGGAATTTACAGATGTTTTGTTCATATTTTTTGCTAAGAAAATTTCATATTAATAACATTGAAGATAGCTATTTTGACAGGGACATAATATACACATACTTAAAGTCATTTTTTTTTTCTAGAATAAATGACTATCTAAACTTACATTAGAATTTGGTTTGTGATTTTTCTTTAGTATAACAAAAGTCAAGAAAGGAAAATGATTTGGATGCTTGCAGGCTTGGTGGTAGATGTTAGCAATAGTAAGGAAACTAATCATTAACCTAAGCAGTATTTGTTGAAACTGCAATACTTTCCTTTCTAAACAACTATGAAGGGTCAGCAGAGATGGAGCTTTGGATTTGGAGGATGGTTATGGTATCTACGACGCCAGAGGCATGAGAAGCACTGTAAAGGCTTTGCAAACAGTGAGGCCTCAATAGCCGGCCTTTCAAATTGCACCCCACTCTGATTCCACTGTTAAAAAAGCTCTCTGCCTTCTACTACAATTTTTACATGTAATTTTCTCTTCTTTTAACAAAATAAGAACCACGCATGTATTGCAATATTTGCCAGCATCTTAGAAAAGATATACATTTTGGGGAAATAAGGACATTCTTAAATCCCCCCCCCCACTTCTCTTGGCTGTGCTGAGACTCAAACCAAGGGCATGCAAATGCTGGGAAAGCACTCTGCCACCGACCCGTGCCCCCCACTCCTAAAGCAGCCTCCATAGCATACCTTAAAGTAACAAAATGTGCAACAAAGGTGAATCAAGTGTTCAAGCATTTGTTCAACTTCAAGAACTTCACAATCAGTGTGACAAAATGACTGACTTTTAAAGGGTAATTTTCACAGTTATCTTAACTTCTGTTTTAAGGATAAACTTTAAACTCAGAGAAAGCAGTGTGGTTTGGTATTGGGAGAGTTTGGAGAAAGAAAAAAAAAGAAAACCCACAAAGCAAAAGTAGCTGCATTTAGATAAGGGAGAGAAGGGTGGGTCTCGGAAACAATACACCAAAGTGCTTTTCTTTCACAGATCTTGGTTCAAATTAAGGTTAAATTCCAGAGGATGTGTTTTCCCCATGTGAAGCCTTAAAGGACATGCCTTTGTTTCCACCTTCCCAGAGACGATATATGCTAACACAAACATGGCATTTCATAATAAATTTAACTTTTATAGAGTGACTAATGCCTTGTGAAGATAAGGCAGACTCTCAGTCACCTGTGCTTAATCCGGGCCGAAGCAATGATGCCAAGGGCGGGCTGGCAAACTATTCCTTAGGGAAGGATGACAGCAAGCTGCCCGGAGCAGCAAGACACTTGGGTTTTAGCCTTTTTGGAATGCTTCTCTCTCACAGCAAGCACAGTTTAGCATTTATGTACTTTGGAAGGACAAAGAGGTTAGGTGAGCCTGCCAAAGTCCGAACCTGTTTCTTGGAACCGGTTAGTAGGTCAACTGTTATAAATTTAAGAGAAACTGCAAAGCAGTGATGGATACTGGAAACGGGGCCCACAAATGGCTGTGTAGAGCCTTCACACCATTTCCTCCAGATCCCAGGTGAGATGACAGGAAGCCAGTGTCTCTATCTAGCTCCAGCCAGCCAGGTGTGGGTAGGGGCTTGAGGGGGGCATGAGATAGTGTGGAAAAAGAAAATCTTTTTCTGCTAGGAATAGTCCGCTGTTAACAGAAATATAAATCTTTAGAATTTTGTTTGGGGGTCTTCCCGTAACAATAACTATTAATCTATTACCTTCTCAAAGAAAGACAAATCATGTATGTATGTGAATAGTGTCTTTCTTTTTTCTTTTCTTTTTTATCACATTATTATTCATTAACCAGAGGCATAATTCCTAAGTCTCCCATCTAGAAAAAAACAAGGTAATTTTACTTGTTAAACATACACATCTTTTTTCCAGCTATAAAACCTGTCAACTTCAATTGAAGGGGTCAAAATTACTCTTACTGCAGCTGAAGAAAAAGGTCAAAATAGCATATTGTATCAAACATATGTGAGTCTATATTATGTAATATTTAACTTATTTTTTAAAGTTATAAATTCATCTTTGACAGGAGACTTTAGGAAATTCATTTAAAACTTAAATAAAGTAAAATGGGGGCTTTTTCACTAATGAAAAATGAAGAGAAGTTATCAACATAGAATAAACTTGACTTTATGTTGTATTTTTTTTTAAACTTCTGAAATACCTCTTTAGTTTTCAGTCATTAACAAAGATTCTAGGGGAAATTAAGTTATTCCAGGTTATCCCATGGTACGTATTCCTTTGTGTGCCCAGTTCCTTCCTAGGCTCTGGGTTAAATAAAGAGCTTCGATGGTGCCTTCATCTTGTTATGTTAGCGGAGAGCTTTGCTGATTCTGGATGCCAAACAATAAGAATGCAGTCTCTCGGCTCAAGCTGTATCACATCAAGTTTCAAAAACTAACTTGCTTTTCAGATAAAAACACCACAAGGGGGCAGGTGAATCCAGGCTAGCTCCTAGGTAAGAGGGTCCCAGTATCACAGAACTTTGGTCAAAGGAGGTGGGGGATAGGGTCCACTGAAAATCAGAAAGAACTCTAAAGACATATTTCTTCATGAACATAGGCATTAGATTTCACACATGTAAAACTTTATTTAAAACTTACCCAAAGACATTACTTACAATACATCAAGAATATGAATGAAAGAGACCAAAGCAGTGTAAACTTGCCACGCACAGAAAGCGCTTACTATATTTAAGAAGGCCATTTGGCTACCTGAAGAGAACAATATCGTGAGAAGAAATGCATGCACCTCAAGGCAACCTTGACATTGAACAATTCCATAAAGCAAAGTAAAAATGTAAGAACTGTAACAGCATTTCCCCATCTGATTATTAAGGATTTAATTCCAGGCAATTTTAGAAAGATAAAAACTTCTGATGACCAAGGTTATTTAGAGTCTGTTTTGATTGTCATTTAGAACTTAACACTAGCCTACCAATGGAAGGCAAATATTGCCTCCTTGAAAATAAGTCTTTTCTATAACTATTTTTAAGTTGACACAAGATATTCCCCCGTGAAAACTTCTATGATAATATCGTCTACAGCCAACCCCTGTACACACCTTCTATGTGAAACATCCAGAATTAATACCATTTGGCAAATGTGGAAATTACTGTCTGCTTTCCTTCAGTATCGCTAAGACAATGTATTCATTTACATGATACAGATCATAGACACTATTTTCTTTACAACATCCACAAAACGAAAGGCAGAGAAAGAACAGGAAAGGGAAGTTCTCGATGTTTGCTTCTTACTAGTAGTTTCTATTTAGTTTCTCACATCAGCTTTCTCTTTCGAATGATGTAATTTTCTTATTTAGACTTCTTCAGTAACTTTCCATAGCAACCACGTAAAAGTCAAGTCTTTGATTAGAAATCTATTGTTGATGAGGTTATCCTGTAATAGACTTTAGGGTAAGCTAAACATCTGCAGAACAGCAGACTCTAGGTTGAATATCCATTCTCCAATATATTAATAATTCTGGTGTGATGGTTGGCATCACAGGGCTTAACAATCAAACTATAAAGCCCATTTCATAAAGCAAAGCCTTGGATTAAAATATTATTATTATTAATATAGTCAAATGTTAGTCTCTATTCTTTTGTCACCAAAGCACATACACTCATTGTTCTCTGTGTGGATAGATGTGCATACAGACAGATGCACACATCCATGATATAGTCTTGTGCGCACGAACAGACAAACACACATACATACATAACCCATGATGCAGTCCATCGATGGTATTTCAGAGCATTCTTTCTCTCGTTTTCACTCTGTGGATTAACTTTCTTTTCTTTGTCGTCTTCATACACATTGTCATTCTAAGGACATGAAAGTGGCTTCTGCAAGGCCTGAAAGAAAAATAACGCTTTGACTTGTCGATTTGAGAAGTTGGTTGGCTTTTAAAAGCTGCCCAGCCCAGGGTTATGTGCACACAGTAGACATTCAATAAATATTTGTTGATTTGATTTATTCTAGGTTAAAGAACCGAGTAACTAAACTCTTTTTGTCATCCAATGTGCTGTGGTTGAGCCTGTGTACAAATGTATTTATAAATAAATATTAATGGTCATAGTGATTGAAGACGTCCTAGAGAGGGGAAAAATGTTGATCTGCAGTCTCCTGGGAATAGCAATGATTGGGATCATGTTTAAAAACAGCCCTGAGTAGTTATAACCGAGAAAAGACATCCTGAGGTCTCCCTAACATGAGCACTGAGAAGCTGCCTATAAACTGGCTTTGCTCCGGAGCTCTTAAGTCGATCACGTTTTGAGGTGCTATATTTGGATTAAAAAAATGAAATATTTTGATTACAAAATTTACTGAGAACACATAAATCATACAATGTTTTCTTTGGTATCATTTTCAGTGCTCTAGTCACACACGCACAAAAAATGTTTACATATGTTTCCAGTGATAACTTAAAGGCCTTCAACACAGGGAAAGAGAATTTCTCCCAAACTTGATGTGTACCACTGAACTGGGTAAGGTTAAGCTGTCCACTCCTATCATTTAAAATAGCATATTGATTTATTTCCTTTTCTGGATCACAAACCGTAAAAGTCACTGGTGAGCATTCAACATGTTAAATTTTGGCTCAAAGGGAATTTATAATGGCAAGGCTTCTGATAAAACCTGTCAAAACATTAACCACGAGGACACAGCTTTCAGCTCTTAGCAGCAGACAGGGAGGCAGTGTGGCTGACGAACAAGGGATGGATGCCCTCTTCCAGCTTTGAAAATGTCTACTGGTGGCACATGATCAAATTCTTACATGTCCTTATTTAACCCAAATGTGAAAATTGTAAAAGAAGATTTTTATGTTTTACACACGTTTCCAAAGAGATGGGAGATCCTAGAATTAAAGAGATAATTTCCAGTGAAAATAATTAGCTAAGAGAACATTACATGTTTAACACAAAAACTAGGAATGCATAGCTCTCTCTTGTCTGATGAACTCCAAGTTGAGAATGAACATAGTCTCCTAACCTTTTGGCTACCTTAAGGCAAATATGATTCACTTGGCTGTATGCCAGCATGTGGACACTCTTTGTTAAGATAATTTTAATTTTTCACATGGTAAACAATGCCGGCATTTCTGGTTTGCTCTTCCTTGATGAGTAAAGAAGCAACATTTCCTAGAAAATTACAAACAGAGCACTCCTGGAATGAATCACTCATAATCAAGGTGGTTAACTTCGCAATGCACGCAGTGGGAACAATTTCAGAACACACACTATACTGAGAAGTTAGATACAGTTAGGACATATTCATGAGAAGAAAATACTTTTAAAACAACTTAAGGTTTCCAGTGTGGTGATGTCATAGCCTTAATATTCTATGCTTCAGTATTTCAGAAACCTTTGGCACAACTGACCTGTTTCTGCAGAACAGCACATACCCTAAATCTGAGGATCTTCAACATGTCCTCTGGTGGCAACTGGTGGAGACCAAGTAGAGGTCTAAAATTAGTAACTAAATATTCATCTTTGGAATTATAGCTTGGGGAGCAACATTCAAGCACAATTTATTTTTCTTCTCAAATATCTGCAAATGCAGCTCAGGGCTTGAAAGAATAATACATAACTAGAAACCAAAGAGTATATAACCCAATCCATATTTGCAAAAACCTCAGGTATTTCTAGGGAGTTGCGTGACTTTGGAACTGAAAGCAGATGCAGCAACACAGGAAGCAGCTAAGGACAGCACACTGACTGATAGCTGGATTTTATTCACCAGCTATTGCTAAGGTTGGATGTACTTGGCTCTGGAAGGAGATTTAGCTCTTCTTCAGTGATGATGTAACTGGACTGCTCAGTAGTGTGGAAACTTTGTAAGAACTTTTAGAATCGCAAAAGGAAGCCATGACTTCACTTCATCAGAGTAGATTTTCAAACTTTGGATTGTTGGGACCACAGTTTAACAACTACACAAGAAATCCTGACTTACAACAAGCCAACTAAACAAAAGCCCTAAACAATAGCATCATTAGCAGCAACAAAATTTTCAGTAGTCTTTTACTTGAAATGGACGTAATCACACACACACACACACACACACACACACACACACACACACACACACACACGACAAGCTTCAGGCAGGCACTGTCTCTGATCTGTCCTAGTGTTAGACAAGCTAACGTGATAAATCTATTTTTACCATAACTGTAGACAAAGATTTTCAATTTTAATATTTTAGTATGGTTTTCTTTCTTTCTTCTTTTTTTTTTTTTCTAGAGATACTCATATGAATGGTTCAAAAACTAAGGCCATTTGAAAATTTAGGTTTTGCTGTTGAAGAATGACTGTCCATCCAGTATTTCCCTGAGCAATGGAATGAAGAAGAGTAGAACCTGACCCCCGAAGCTTGCCTTCTAATGAGAGACAGCACAGGAATACTCAGGAGAGAGAAAACTTAATAACCATCTTAATAGAGAGCTGCAGACAGTGCCACCAGGCACACAGAACAGAAAGAAACTTAGCTGTGGGGGTGGGGAATCAGGGAATGCTTCTTGTAGGAGGTGGCATGTAAGTGTTCTTGAAGGATGAATCAGATTAAACAAATGAAGGTAGATTTCACTGAGTAAAGGATTAAAATGGTAAACGAATTAAATAATAAAAGTACAGGATAGGGACTCACTGGAAATATGTGCTTGGACCATGGCTCTAGCTTATTAATCTCCTTTCCATCCACACGAAAATAAACCTAGAAGGGCAGTTCTATAGATGGCCTAAACAGCTGACTCATAAGAAAACCCAATATAATAGGACCAGATAATTTTCTTAAAATTTAGAGAATAATATTTGCGATATTTAAACTTTCAGCCTATAATAAATGTTTGTGCAGTCTCTATAAAAGCAGGAATAAAGTGATTATTCTTGGAGCTTTAAATGAAAGGCAATTTCTGACCTTCAAAGCTTTTCCTGACAATTCTATTGGCAAACGAAATTATATATTCTCATTCCTCCTGACTATTCTTTACGAAATGACCACGTTTAAAATACAAAAACCATCTCATTTTTTGCAAAGTGACAAAACTATGATGTAATATGGCCCTAAGTATTAATTAGTACACACTTAACTGAAGTACGATTCTTCAAAGCAGAAGCATTGCTGTGTTTGATGTTAAACTATTATTGGAAACTTTCCAAGCATACTTGGATTTCTCAGCACTGTTTTTAGAACTAAGGTACAAATTACAGAAGAAACTGTCTTTCCTTTTTCAATCACTTAGATTTTTAGACTCAAAATATGCTTGGAGGCAAAATGAAGCCCAGAGGTTTTCAACCCAGCCCTTGTTCTTAGTATGTCCATGTGTGCATAATCCACATGGGTCTGAGACATTCTTTGTGACATGGTCAAGAGGATCTCTAAGCAACTAAAAACATCGGTGGTGGAGGAAAGTGCCACACGAGACAATATACACGCCTGTTGTACCTCTCAGTCCTCACCTCTCAAATATTACGTAATCTTGGTTTACGCATTTTATCTGAGTCTCTTTGAAAACAGTCACACACTTCGAAGCTTCTGCTAGAGCAGATGAAGTTTTGGAATGAAACTCACTTGCTAAGTTTTTTACTTTTCTAAAAAGACATATCTTGGTAAATCAGTTTTCATATGTATTTTGGAGACTTTTTATGGAGTGGCTGGACTGGGCAGGCAAGCACATCTAGATGCCATAAAGACAGATAAACCATCGAGTTGTAGCTGTAAAACCAGAACTGTTGGTGGCTGCTGGCTTCTAAGTCTTGCCTGATTAGAGCCAGTGTTAAAGTTTGTTAGCTGGAGCTTAACAACACAATGACTGGAGGAACGGAGTTACCACACAAGTGTTTAAATTCCACGCCGGATCCCTAGCTACAACAGAGAGGAAAGCTCAAACAACAAAAACGGAGTTGCGAGGTCTGACTTGCATGTCATGGATACTCCTAACTCATCACCAGGCTGCTCTTGTGCGGGGCAACCAGATCCTCCCCAGCAACACGGCTAATTGAATAAGGATTTCCAAGCTTTTGGCTACAGATAAGCCAAAGTGGCACATGGCTCATAACTCAAACATTTCATTTTAGGCAGCTGTTATTTTTCTTGCCAGGGCTAATTTGGGTTCTTCAATCACTCTCTGGTCTTTAATGAAAAATTGTTTATAGTTATTGGTAGAGACAGAGAACTACAGTTATTGTTCTTAGAAGGTAAATAATTATTGCTTATTTTGCTCATGTATACAAGTGATGCTAAATTCAGGGCATTAGCAGTACAACTCTCTCTCTCTCTCTTCTCTCTCTCTCCCCCCCATCTTTCTCTCAAATGTTCGAGGCAGAATATGGCTTCCCATTATGATTTACTTAGTTCCTCCTATAGTAAACCCTAAATATTGGACAGAAAACAAAAAAAAATTCTATTTTTCTAATCCACCAATAACACAGTAGTAAAGAACATTTAAAGTCCTCACTCTAAGAAGAAGCAGGGATCCCGAGTGATAAGTAAAACCCAAAGAGTAGCTGTTAATAGGGTAAGGTTGGGTCTTGCTTATCATGTTATCAGGGCACAGGAGACAAAGCCCGGGACCTGCCCAAAGACAAAAATCTAGAATCCAAGCTATGAATGGGGACAAAAGAATATTTGCCCTACACATTTTATAACCACAAATTAGCCTCCATGTGGATTTTCAACAAAAATTAGTATCTTCTAAGTGACCCCATACATTTCAAATTAAGCTTCAGAAGTGACCCAAGGCTTAAATACATCTCTAAGTGTCTGGGCAGGAACCTGCTCTTGACACAAAGCACAGAGAATAGTTACAAGTTCGAGCTCACCTTAAAGAGCCACACAACACTCCAGGACACAGGAGAAGTAACTGTAGGCGGGAGCAGCAGCAAAGACCAGCATTGAGTACTTGAGATACTCAAATGATGGGAAACAGGTCTTGAATACATGCTTTCAAACATAAGACAACAAGGATAAAAACCAATGAGATAGACTATCAAAATTACCAAGAGGATTTGGAACTGAACACATTGTAACCTCCAGAAATGAAAATTACAATAACACAAATTATAGACTCATTGGACTTCTGCTTCCAGTCTGTGGTGGATTCACGCTCCTGCCAAGAACAACTCGAAATGCTGGTCAAACTGAAGAGTGTTTGCTTCAAAGTCTCAGGGAGGGGCTGAGACAAAGACAAGTCAAGGGGCAAAGCAAGATTCTGGGAAGGAGAGATCAACTGCACAGCCAACAGATGATCTGCGGTCACTTTCTCTGGAGCTCAGCAGCTGATATCGAGGGACACTGTAGCCTTTGGAACATTCTAGACCTCAAGATGGATGCGTACACCTCTTCTAGAAACCCAGGAAAGCTAAATTTAGCAGAATTCCTAAGCGGGAGATTTACAAAGCTAAAATGGAATTAACTTCAGGAGTCTCAACCAAGACAGTGGCTTTCATAGCATAAAGCCCCAGTGTACTACACCAAAGAAGAAAACCAAAAGAGACAGAACTTTACTCAAACTGCAACCCAGTCCCGAGCTAGTGCCATGCTTGCCTGGTTTAGGATGATTGGTTTTTGCTTAGTCCTCTCAGTAAAGGATAAGCCCTCTCTAGAGGAAGACCAAGTCATCTGGAGATTCAGGATGTCGGTCACTGAATCAAAAATTAATAGGCATGTCAAGAGAAAAAAAAATAGACGATAGAAAACAGACTCATAGGTAATTCAGATACTGGAGTTTGTACATTTGGGTTTATATTAATTACATTTATATATTTATATTCACACACATGTGCTTGGTGACAAGTTCCCCTACCCACTGAGCCTCCTTTCTGGCCCCTGTTTGAGTTTTAAAGTTACCAGGACTAGTAAATTTAAAAGAAGATAGGCAAAGGGGGACAGCTAACAGGCCGTTGTAGAATGGAAAAGTGTACAATCTGAAGTTAAGGATTCCACAGATGGCTTTATAGCAGGAGGAAGAAATAAAGGACATTTTTAAAAGATTTATTTATTTATTATGTATACAGAGGAAGGTGCCAGATCTCATTACAGATGGTTGTGAGCCACCATGTGGGTGCTGGGAATTGAACTCAGGACCTCTGAAAGAGCAGTTGGTGCTCTTAACCTCTGAGCCCCATAGACATTTTTAAACTAGTCCTTTTGTCTCATGGTGCAATCAAGAATGGGAGAATCTGCAGATGCCACCATGTCTGAAGTATACTGGGAGGAAGGGGCATGCTTCTTCACCCTAAAACTCTGTTTCTAGCAGTTTGTGTCTTCGTGGGCAGCAGGCAGCAGGCAGCAGGCAGCAGGCAGCAGGCAGCAGGCAGCAGGCAGCAGGCAGCAGGCAGCAAAGGAGACATCTTTGGACGTACGGAAGCCTAGAGGGCAGCACTGTAGTTGGTGGGATGGCAAAAATGGTAACAGGTGGGAGTAGATCTAAGCAAAGAGTACCGGGGACAGCAAGTACAGGGCTGGCATGATGCGTTTCCATTCTTCTGTTTTTTTTTTTTTCAAGGCAAATCACCTCAAAAATAATTGGTTCCCCATTCATGACATTGCTCAGGTGGTCAAGGGGCTGAGACTGGATAGGCCATGGGCATAGGAGAAAACTAAACACTGCCATTCTGCTAGAGGAACAGAGCAATAAAATGACTCCCAATGACATTCTACTATACCCCTAGATAAGAAAGAATGGTCTAGGTGGAAAATATGTATATATTATTGCTGTTGTATATGCATGAGAAGTAAATGTAGCAACAAGGCCTCGATGAAGCAGTCTTATTTTTTAAAGGTAATAACATCACAGTTTAGACAATACTGCTTCATAGTATCTTTATTCCAGACTCCTACTGTCCTGTGATGTGTGTGTGGCGGAAGTTCATGACACAGTGTAAATTACATGACCTCTTTATTGCTGTTCTATCATGAGTCAACACTCCAGCACAGCAGAAGTACTGCTTGCAGGTTTCTGCATCATCATCATCATCATCATCATCATCATCATCATCATCCCTAATTTTTCCTGAGACAGGGTATGAGTATGTAGAGTGAACTGTCTTTGAACTTGAATTCTCCTCAGCTTTTTGAATGCCAAGATGGCAGGCCTGAGCCATTATGCCCAGCAAATCTTTTTAATTAATTAATGTGTTGCTTTACATTTTTGTACAGGTACGTATGGCATGATGAGATTATTCTCTGCACCCTCACCATCCTCTTTCTCACCCATTCACCTTCCATTGTTTCCCTCAGACAGATTATTTTCATCACTCTCTGTCTCTCTCTCTCTGCCTCTCTCTCTCACACACACATGATTTCATGTATCTATATAAAACCAATCATTTGTTTCAGAGACTGACTGGCTTAATTCACTTAATAAAACGATCTCCAGTTTCAGCCAGTTTTTTTTTTTTTTTTTTCAAATGTCTTAACTTCGTTCTTCTTTATGGCTTAAAAATTCCACTGTGTATATATACGCCCCCTTTCCCTTACCTATTCCTTATCCAGTGTCGGTTTCACAGCTCAACCATTGTGAACAGCGCTGCAATAAACACTGACGTGCAAATGTCTGTGAAATGTTGACTTGGAGTCCTTGGGTAAATGACCAGAAGTAGCATGGCTGGGTCATATGGAAGATATATTTGGAGAAATCTCCATATCGATTTCCAAACTAGCTGGAGTAGTTTACGTTCCATCAGCAGTGTACATCCTCACCAGCACTTGTTTGTTTTTTATTCCTTCTTCCCTCTCCTCTGCCTCTTGTTTGTGTGTGTGCACTTTCGTGTGTATCCACCCCTGGAGGTATGTGGGAAGGCCAGCGGCTAATCAAACTGTCTGACTCATTCATTTCCCTACCTTTAAAAACACTTTATTTTTTTGACTCAAGTTCTCTCACTGAACCTACAGATCATTGTTTTGGCTAGGCTGACTGGACAGGGAGTGTGCAAGTATCTTCCTGTGTCCATGTCACTGCAGGTGCACTCTGGGGTGGACTGTTGAACTCGGGTCCTCATGCCTGTGTGTGAACACTTTACCTACTGAGCCATCTCCCCAAACACATTATTATTTTCCTAGTGACTGCCCTTTTGACTGAGGTGAGAAGGAATCCCAGCATAGCTTTAATTTGGATTTCTCTGATGGCTAGTGAAGATGAACATTTTCTTCATGTTTACTGGCCACTTGTATTTCATCTTTGATGCAAACACATAAACAGAGACACACACAGACACAGACACAGACACACACAGACACAGACACACACAGACACACACAGACAGACAGACAGACACACACACACACACACACACACACACACACACACACACACACACACTGGGAAAAAGACAGCCTCCCCTCCATCTCCATGCTGGGACTTTGTCTGGTTTAGCTTGCACAGGTCTTACGTACACCACTAGGATTTCATATGTACTTACGTACACCACTAGGATTTCATATGTGCAACTGCCATGCTGTGTTCTGGAAGATACTGTTTCCTTGTAAGCCATCCACCATCTCTGGTTCTCTGTAACAATCCCAGAGCCTTGGGAGGAGGGAGTATGATGCACATGTCTCTCTAAAAAATACTGCAGACTCTTATCTCTGCACCTTGACCAGTTGTGCGTCTTTGTGTTAACCTCCAAGTGTTGTAGAAACAAGCTTCTCTGGTGAGGATTAAGAGATGCAACAACCTATGGGTATATTAGTAAGTCATTAGGAGTGATTTTAATACTGTGTCCATTTAGCAGAATAGTAGTAGGTGCTCCCCTAGGGACTATGACCTCCTGTCTAGTAACAGGTTCTTGTTCCAGATAATGGTGCTATGCAGTGGGCCTTAAATCCAGTCAGAGGTAGTTGGTTACGCCCATGACATTTGTGCCATTGTTACACAGGTTGTTTGTTACTATACCTCTCAGAATTCACATCTGGATAAGGCTGATGATCACTTTTCTCTTCCAGTGATTTGCATAGCACTTTTAAGCACTATGAAAGGTAATCCAGTAAGGATGAAACTTCCAAATCAGTATCAGCTTGATTCCTCCATGTTCTATGACTCAAGTATGTGTCATCTTCAGGAATAGAATCTTACCACCAAATTCTTGAGGGTAACCAAGAACATAGTCTGTACTGTTTGGGGGAGTGTCTATGGGATATCACTGGCCAACAACTCCAAAAGGGGTAGCATTGGGATTTTTATTCCATAGCCCATAATATACAGTAGGGACATCATTGTTCTGTTCTGTGTAACTGCATTTAAACTCATTTTATGTATGTATGTATGTATGTATGTATGTATGTATGTATGTATATATGTATATATATATATATATTTTAGGAAGCCTCTACAGTGGTAGGTTTCTATAGGAGCTTTTAGAAGTCTTTAGTGTTATCCCACCCTGTGTTATCTCCTTTACCTTGTTCTCCCATCCTTACCCCAGTTAAACCCTTCCTGTAATAGGATCTCTCTTTATGTCTTTATACCATTGGTTTTTAATCTCCCCTCCTTGAAAAAACACTCCTTGTGATTCCATATCCATTTACTAACCTCCGAGTATTCTAGATAAAGCTTTCCTGAAAGTTCAAAGCTAACACCTACACATCACTGGATCCATGCAATGTTTGTCTTCCTGCATCTAGGTTACCTCATTGAGAATTGCTGTTATCAGTTCCACCCACTTATCTGCAAATTCCATAATTTTATTTTCCTTAACACCTGAATAATGTTCCATTGTGTAAATGGACCACACTTTCATTATCCACTCATCAAGTGATGGACATCTAGGCTGTTTCCTTTTGGTGGCAATTGCGCATACCGCAGCAGGGAACATGGGTGAGCATTGATCTCTGTAGTAGGATATACAGTCCTTTGGGTTTATGCATAAGAAACAGAAAGGTCACAAAGGATGAAATACATTAAAAAAATATTCAACATCATTATCCATCAGGAAAACACAAACAAAAACTTCTCTGAGATCCCAAATTACTCTAGTTAGAATGGCTAAGTAAAAACAAAGACCAAAAAAAAAAAAGACAACCCAAACAAAAACAAATGATGGCAGATGCTCGCAGGGATGTTGGGCAATGAGAACATTTATTCACTGCTAGTGGGAGTGTAATCCAGCACAGCTGGTATGGAAACCAGTGTGTAGCACCCTCAGAAAGATAGAAATAGATCTACTACATGATAGTGGGCTTTTCTCCACCTTATGAAGACAATATTTCTCTTTGATAGTTCGTTACTATAACTTATTTTACATTTGAATAGTTTTTTCTTCCTAAGAGTCCTAGTAACTTAGAAGGTATGCCTGGAAATTTACCTTCCATCTCCATTGCCATATTTTATAGCAGAAACAGTGGAAGCAAGTTTTTTTTTTTCATTCGTTAAATTTCTTCATTTATTTTACATCCCGACCCCAGTTTCCCCTCCCTCCTATCCTCCCATTCCCTCCTCCCTTTTCCCCTCAGTCCCCCCCCCCATCCACTCCTCCTGTTTCTGTTCAGAAAGGGGCAGCCTCCCATGGGTGTCAAAGCATGGCATATCAAGTTGAGGTCGGACTAAGCTCCTCCCCTTGTATTAAGGCTGAGCAAGGCAATGCAAAAGCCAGCCAAAGCATTAAGGACAGCCCCTGCTCCCACTGCTAGGAGTCCCACCAGTAGACCAAACTACACAAGTGTCACATCTATGCAGAAGGTCTAGGTTGGTCCTATGCAGGCTCCCTCGTTGTCTAGACTCTGTGAACTCCTATGAACGCATGAGTTGTTTCTGTGGGTGGCCTTGTCCCTTGTGATGGCCTTGCCTCCCCTCCTGGCTTGTACAATACTTCCCGTCTTCTCTTCAACAGGATTCCCTGAGCTTGGCCCAGTGCTTGGCTTTGGGTCTCTGTATCTGTTTCCATCAGTTCCTGAATGTAGGCTCTCTGATGACAATTGGGGTAATTACCAGTCTGATCACAGGAACTGACCAGTTCAGACTACACATCCATTATTGCTATGAGTCTTTGCTGGGGTCACCTAAGTAAGCAATTTAAAAAAATAATTTATTTATTTTATGTACATTGGTGTTTTGCCTGTATGTATGCCTGTGTGAGGGTGTCAGATCTGGGAATTACAGATAGTTGTGAGCTGCCATAGGGGTGCTGGGAATCGAACCCAGTTCCTCTGGAAGAGCAGTCAGTGCTCTTAACTGCTGAGCTATCTCTCTAGCCCCCAGAAAGCACATTTTTAAGAATAAAGATGCATAAAGATGCACATACACTGATCCTTTGCCAAAGGAAAGGCACAAAATGCCACACAAGGACCACACTAGACACTTGACAAGGGCAACTCAAGAGCAAAAAAAAAAACCCTCTTGGCCCACAGAAGAGCGACTGGGATCACCGGCCTGGCGGAAGAGGTCTGCCCTGGGATCTCGGGCACCATGGGAGCCCTGCTCATGCAGCAGCTGTAGAGGCACTCTCTGAGTGGGGTAGAACTTCAGATCCAAACAGTCTTGAGAGGCTTGTAGGGTTCCTCATACATTCGCTCATGTCAACTTTTATCTTTACTAAAGAAATAATAACTAGCTTGATAGCAGCTTGATCTTCTTCGCTGCAATATAATTCACAATGTACATCTAGTACAACGTCTTCATTGTACACTTATAAATTTGATGAAGATCAACATGTAGGAACTGTACTGAAACATGTAGGATTTGAGATAGGAGATTTTATGTGAAGAAAAGTAAATACAAGTTTTACATCCTTGAGTTGGTGCATTAAAATATATCCTTGTTAATAATTGGATAATTAAACTAGTGGCTTCCAAAGTACCAGCATATTCTGAAAAGACATTAGAAAACAACAGAATCAAGAAACAAGTGTATTAAGGCTTCTGCAAAGGATTCTCATTAGTAAAAATCATTTTAATGATTCATAAAAACACACATTTATCATTGTCAAACTCTCTTTATGAAACCCTACATTAAAAACAACTTCAGCCTTTATAAATTTAAACTCATACTGAGGAACACAGTGAAAAAGACAAGCTTTTCAGAGAGGGCTGTTTCAGTAAAAGGATTACAAAACGTTTGGTAACTTGAGATGCTAGTTTGGAACGTATGCTACTAGTTCAAATGTGCAAGCTCCGACTCAACAAATGTTTAAAATATTTGAGTTTTAGAACAGTGCCAAAATAAATCACATCTTTTCTAGAGATGACATATTTAGCTAAGCATGGGCAATATAAATCTTTCAACCATTTCATGTATTTGTTTAAAACCCCCAGAAACCACATGTACTTCTAATAGAACATGCATAAGATGCTGAACTCACCGGAGCCTAACAACTGACTTACAAATCAGTTTTAAAGAGGCGAATGTGCTTTTGTGTGTATTTGTGGTTATGTATGCAATGTGCAAATACAGGGTTAGCTGTGAACGAGTTACCAAGAACACACTGTTTTATGTGAAAAATCAGTGTATTATTCAAATCACACTGAAGATGATTGAACATCTGTCACAGTTATTTCATCATAGAAATGCCAGATGTGTAATCACCATGTGAAGGTGGCAACATCAAGAAGTTACGATCTCTAAAAACTGTGTACAAGGGTATTTCTATGTAACCCTTTTCATACTAAAGCTACAAGCCTCTTTTAAACCTGTTTTTATTTTGGGTGTGTGAAATAAAAACTCTATTAGTTAGTGACCCAATAAGAGGATTATCCAGTTTATTTGGTAATGAAATACATAAAACAGAAGCTTAAAATACTTATTTCATAAAGTATTTTTTTTACTATTTTAATTACCTTAAACACAATGGCTTATTTATCAAAATCAAAGTTATTATATATTAATCATTGATTTTGTTGTAATGCCTATATGTTGCTTGTAATTGTTTTTTTTTTTTTTAATCAAATATGTTCTGTAGGGAGCAGAGTGTGCATGGAAATATACTCTACCATTCTGTAACACTGCAGTGTTAGGTGTTTGGAACAGACCACATTAGAAACAGTTCTGAATAACTCCTGCCTATGTTTAAGTGAGGCAAAGTTCATGCAAAGATGAGAATAATGTCAAGGGATTTATGTATGTAGTTCAAAACACAGAAAGAGATGTACATAATTTTTTAGATTACTAGAGAATTCCTGCATATGTGTAAAGAGGAAACAGAACAATAGTAGCAGAGATTACAGAAATTAAAAATGTATCTTTCAAGACATCGCTTCTAATGGCCGCCTTATTTATTTTGTATTTACAGTTGTGTGTGTGTGCCTACTTGAGTTGTATATGTCTTATGTGCAGACAGGTGCTCGTGGAGGTCAGAGGGTGTTGGATCCCCCAGACTGGAGTTATAGTTATGAGGCACCTGACTACAAGGGCAGTGAGCGACTCAATCACCAAGACATCTCTCAGTGGCAGACACTGACATCTTTGCTATGCTCCAGTGGACGGCCCTACATGAGGAGTTATATGGACGGCACAAGTGAGGTTGCTGGATTATTAAATTAAAAAGAAAACAGGATCCAAAATTGGAGCAGGTAGGGATGTGGGGAAGATCTGGGAGGAATTAGGGGTAAATATGATTAAACAGGAAATGCTCAAGAATTAACAAATAATTGAAAAATAAAAATATTTACTCTACTATTTCTTACAGAGAGGCTGAGAACCCTATAATTTAATGAGGATCAGCCCTGAGACATCAGTCCTCGGAAATTCCAAGAGGCTCTTCATTTGTTTTCTCATCAGAATCAATGCAATAACAATCACCAGAAAAACAATAAAAACCAATGTTAAAATCTGTACAGTAATTATCATGTGGCTACTGGTAGAGTAAAAAGATGTGAAATGAAGTTTTTGCAGATCAAGTGTGACGACCAATAGCAGTCTTTTCTTTAAAGTCTTGCTTAGTTTAAGAAGGGAGCTCTCCCAGGAGTCCAATCAGTGAGAAAGAGGAGGGATTGTATGATTGAGAATTGTTGAGACCATGATTGGAAAAAGCACAGGGACAAATAGCCAAACTAGTGGAAACACATGAACTATGAACCAAAGGCTGTGGAGCCCCCAACTGGATCAGGCCCTCTGGATAAGTGAGACATTTGAATAGCTTGAACTGTTTGGGAGGCACCCAGGCAGTGGGACTGGGACCTGTCCTTAGTGCATGAGCTGGCTGTTTGGAACCTGGGGCCTATGCAGGGACACTTTGCTCAGCCTGAGAGGAGGGGACTGGACCTGCCTGGACTGAATCTACCAGGTTGAGCTGAATCCCCAGGGGAGTCTTGGCCCTGGAGTAGATGGGAATGGGGGGTGGGCTGGGGGGGCAGGAAGAAGGAGGATAGGGGAATCTGTGGCTGATATGTAAAATTAAATTAAATTATAAAATTTAAAAAAACGAAGGGAGCTCCCATGCTCCTACAGGAACAGACATGGTAAAGCCTAGGTTGGAAAACACTGTGCAGAGTGGCGTTCTCGGCAGTTGCTCGGCTTCTGAGGACGTGGCCTTGGTTTTCAGTGGTTACTCCTTCATACAAAGCCAGCGATGATGTGGAAGATGACGAGAATGCGGCTGGGCATTCTCAGGTGTGTAAAATCAAGACAGAAGTTGCCTGGGCTGGTGTGGGATGCTTTGGGACACCCGTACTGAAGAATAGTGGGTGTCGGAATTGTTCTCTGAGTTTCATTTTTTAGTACCTTGCTCTGTACAATTGTCCAGGAACTGGTTGCTCTAAGTGACGTTTGGAAGTTGTAAAATGTTTTTATTTCACCATGTGTATTCTAAGATTTCAGAGTAAATAACTTAAGGAGAGTGTCTGTTTCTCAAGACCAAACTGAACATTCAGCTTTACCTGTGATTATGTTAAGAGCAGTTGGGAATGATTTTTTTCTTTACTTACCTGTACCCCCTGGGTAACTTACGAGATGCTGTGTCTTCACACAGGGTGTTGTTACAGAGCCCAAGGAAGCAACTCTAGCCCTAGCTTCTGTGACTAAGTGGTCATTGGTCTATCAGAGGCTGTGACATTCTCTGTGACCATGGAACAGATGCAGTTAGCTTACTTTTAATGCCTGCTATCATATACCTTCTAATTCTCATAGTTTAAAAATCACTAAGAACGTGAGCGAACTTCAAATTTGAACACAGTGAGACGATTCTAACTATCCATTAGCTTCATTTTACAGATTTAGTAAGGAGGAAACAGAGTATGTTAGTGTTCTGATTCATATTTCATTTATGACAAAGGACCTCTGAATATTCTACAGTTAAAAGATACATAAAAAGGATATTTTCCAATGGCATATGGAAGAATGTATAGCCTATCATTCTGAATACATTTATCCTGAAAACAGGAAATGATAAATACTTTAGCTCATTCTTACAGATGAATTAGGAACTTAGAAAAGTTTCTGCCTATAAAATTTTCACTGACTCAATATTTTTTGCTCGTTTCATCCTGTTCCAGGAATGGCCTTTCCGCTATCCGGTCTGTAAAACTGACAATATTCTCCATAAATATTCCTAACATCTACGGTGAGGAGTGGCTTATGTCTTAAATTCAAAAGTGGATAACTTGAACCAAATTGCAGTAATGCTTTTCTAAGTCCAATATTGGACATTATAGTCTGGATATTATCTATTAGGCTCTCTTCTCCCACCCCCAAATCACAATCTAAAGAGAGCAAGTACGCTAACAGGTTGATGGTTTCTTGCCTCTTAGGCTAGACACACTGACTGGCACATGCTAATTTTCAAGCCCAACGTGTCCCAGACTATGAGCAGAAACTTGGTTATTTCCACAGCTTAAGTGATGCTCAGATAACTATCCATACTCAACATTAAAAAAATACCAATAATATGTATACAGAAGTGCATATTAATAACCTCTTTATTGTAAACAGTGTATATTACCTATAGTGAAACAAAGCCATGCCTTGATGGCTGCCATCCTAATGTACTATTAAAGCAAATTATACACTTAATTCATAACATCTATACTTAATATTCTTCAATATTAAGAACAAAAGCTGCATACATACATTGAAGGTAGGTTACATTCTCTCATGTCTGAACTTCTCCCATCACTTAAAAAATATACTCTATACTGAAAACGCATTTATTTGAAGTTTTGACCTAACACAGTGGATTAAGGCTTAGACAATATTTACTTTACTGCACTTCGATTCAGAAAGGGCCATATGCGAGGGTACGATCCTGACCGACTTCACACATTTTTATAGTACACCGGCAGAAAGAATTACATTAAAGGCACCAATATAAAATAGCTACAAAACAAGCTGCAGCGTTATAACTGCTAAAAGCCCGTAGTTAATATATTTGGATAAATAGCTGAAGTCAGCAGCAAAGTGGTTAAACATTTGTGATTTGATTTTATCTCAGCTTGGAATGTGGTTGGAGTGTCCCACTTCTAACAACTGTTTGCTAAGTTAAGGCTTTTAGTGTTTACACAGTGTTGAATGAAGCAGCCTGGCCACCAGATGTGATTGCTTGCCCCAGACTGGGTGTTTTTCAGTCAGATCACTGTCCGCACGGCCCCTGTTCCAACCTTCTTCCTCAGGACATCCACTAGCCTTTCTAACCTAAGGGAAGGACAGGAAGGGGAAAGAGAAAAGAAAAAGTACAATTATTATAGAGAATATTCTGGCTGCAGTGAAGAGTATGTGCTTGTGACCAGCTCATCCCGGTAGTCATGTTAAGAAACAAGCATTGCTGTGAGTGAGAGACACACAGAGTGCTAAGAATTTGAGGTTAAAAAATAGTACAGCATGAATTTTAACTCAGATTCTTGATTATGTTAGTTAGATGTCACACAAAATATACAGACTTCTTGCATAAAAGTTGTGGATGAATTATCTACTACAGACAAGATGGCCTATCAAGCAAAGAGCAGCTTCAAGCAGGTATCTGTAAGAGAAACACATCTTTCAATACAGACATCTAAGTAGACTGAGGTATGTTCCTTAGCTAAATAAATGGTGCATTAGTTGGTATACAGCACAACTCTTGCACAGCAAATCACTTTCTTTTTCACAGCCAGCTGATTAAAACAAAGAGATGAAAAATTTAATGTTCTATTAGCATGGGAATAAAACAGACATGTGATTTGACACTGATACAATCAGAATTCCAGTGCTATATATATATATATATATATATATATATATATATATATATATATATATTTTGAAGTTCCTATTCTGAGTAGTACACACTAGGAGTTACCTATATACATGCTTTTTGGTCAGAGAAAAGTGATCTTTCTGGTTGATTAAAAACCTGCTAATTAAACTGACAACCACCTAACATTCAGATGTGGATTCTGTAGTGCTCTTTGGCTATTGTATGGAGAAAAAGCATACTCATGTGGACCAGCCATCTCTACTTATCAAAAGATGACGGAGTCAGAACAGTAGCTCAGTTTCCTTCTTTTCTCTTTTCTTTTCTTTCCCTTCGTTTCCCTTCCCTTTCTTTTCCTTTATGAGAAGCACAAAAACTCAGCCAAACCTCTCTCTTGATGTCATAGATAGAAAATCCTTCTTTATAAATGAGAACCAATGGTCTTGTGTTCCCTCCACAGAGACCAGTGAGCAACAGTCTTTTGCCTCATTTATATGGCCCTGCACAAATAAACAAGGCACAGAGCAAGACACTAAGGACTGAGAGCATGTAAGGGACGGACAATCAACTGCACACAACATTGGAAACCAGAGTACATTTAGTGGATGGCTGCACATAGCAAGAATCCTGCTATCAGTGATCAGGGCCATGAAACAAACACCCAGGACCTTGGAAGGCTTCTGTTAGAAAGGTAGCAATGGTCTCAAATCTTACCTGCTTATTACTATATGTTTTTCTCAGCTGTATAAATTAAATGTGGATAAGGTAGAGTCACTAAAAACAATCTAGGGGTACAAAGACCCGATTTAGACAATTCATGGAAAAATCCATTGCATTCACAGATTAGCCTGTTTTCATTGGACATTGCCAAGTGGTGAAATGGACCTACCTGACAAACTGAAGATTACAACTGATGGGAGTACATAAATCTTTTAAGGCAAAAGTTTATTAACTTGAATTGTGGAAGGGGGTATACCAGTTCTAGTGTGAGTTAAAAATACTAAAAGTTTATTGTTAAAATCCAGTTCTGACTTAAATTAACTTCTTTTGGGGCCATATTAGGATCAAATCCAGGGTCTTGTGCATGCTAGGCAAGTGCTATATCACTGAACTAAAGCCCAAGGCCCTGAACCAACTCATAACAAATTATTCCCAGGAAAAATCTTAGCAAATCATTAATAATATTTCAGGCCATTACTAACATAAAATATTGTTTTTCAGTTAATGAAATATATCCCTGCCTCATATCATTCATAATACTAAGTATTAAGAAAAGTTCCTTATAAAAATGAAAGTAAAGTCAGGCGGTGGGGGCGCATGCCTGTAATCCCAGCACTCAGGAGGCAGAGACAGACGGATCTCTGTGAGTTCGAGGCCAGCCTGGTCTACAGAGCTAGTCCAGGACAGGCTCCAAAGCTACAGAGAAACCCTGTCTCGAAAAAACAAACAAACAAACAAAAAAGAAAGTAAGTTTTACAATGTATTATAATTACTATTACTATAAACCAGACTCAGTAGGATACCAAATTGCTCAAACAAATCTATGCTGTACTTCTTTTTGGCTTTTTATTTACAGATAACGTGTCTTACTTTTCTTTCCTCTTTATACGTTCAGATATCTTGCTAAGGTAAGAGGTTAGGAGGAAATACTTAAATATCATGTTTTGCAATGTCGCTACCATATTTCAACAAATAGTACATCAACTACATTCTCAGCTTATCCAGGTTAAATGGTTTATGAAAATTTGATCTCAAAAATGAGAAAAATGTCAACTATTCCATTTTGTAAGAATGCTCTGACTTCTGAAACACAATGAAGCTCCAATTTCTTCTGTAGGGATGGAATACACCTGCCAATCAGAGGCTGAGTCAACAGGAAGGTTGGTGTGTACGCTGAATATCTTACAGGATTTGCCTGTAGGCTAGTCTTTACCACCATATTTAAAAAAATATCATGCAGCTCACTAAAAGAGGCCCCAACTGTTTAGTATTAACCAATAATATATTCAGGAGGGTTTCACGGGATAGGATAGGGCTATAGTGAGGACTAGGAATTTTCAGATTTGAATCTGAAGTACCTGAAGGACTGACAAGAACTCTCAGATTGGTTGTGAGGCACATGGTGATAAATTTGGACCTTCTGTCCTTATTTTTACCTTAAAGATATTTCCGTTAATGTTTAGGTTACCAGAATCCTATAAATTTCAGACCACATGGTAATGGATAATCTGTCTTAGTAGGGTCATTATACCCATTTCCTAGGTCAAATTAGAAAAGAATTTGCTGGCACATTTGACTTCTTTTAGCAAGCACACTTTGCAAAAAAGCAAATTCATGCTAATTCATTTAGAAAATAATACACGGTTAAAACCTATTATTTGTTTTAATGGAATTTCTATACAACTTGAAGACTAAATTTATAACTATTTTGGTAGAAATCCTATTTTTCCAATTGAGAGTTTACTCTTTTCTTTGTAGTTATATAATTACATATGCACTATAATGAAATGAACTTTTCCATAGAATTATAATCTGAAAGTTATTTGGCATTTTTATGTGTTTTGCTCCCATGTTTCACTATGAATGAATCCTGTGATATATTTTGTATGTACGTGATAGTAAATAAATAGCCATTTGTTCACGTATTTAATGTTCACTATAACTCTCTAGAGATGATATTATAGTCAGACGGCAGAATCAAGGGCTACCGAGGGGAACCGAGCAGTGCCATGCACTAGAGGGTTTTGGAGCTGGGATGCAATGCTGGGCCTGACGACTGAAGGCCCTCACCTCTCCAATGTACTATGCTTGGAACGATTACCAGAGCCCGCCCTCCCTCCCTCCCTTCCTCCCTCCCGCCTTCTGTCCGAATCGCTGTGGGACTGAGTTACTCTTAGTAATTGGATAACTTATTGCAATGGGGCAGAAAAGAAGGACAGAACAGTTCCTCACAATTAACTGACTAAACAGCTTGCACACAGGAGCACCTTCTCCCCCTTCGGCACTAGGTTGGAGGCCAGCGAAAGCAAGGCAAACGCTCTGCAAATGGAATGCCTTCCAGATTCTTTCACTTTTGAATTTAGGATGGAGTCTCACTAGTTGCTCAGGTTGGCCTTGAACTCATTTTGTACGACCAGATAGAGTAAGAATTCTCATACTCTCATATTAATTAATATGGAAATTATGCTCTAAAGTGGGACCCAAGCTAAATGTAGTGGCACCAGCCTGTAATCCCAACAATTTATGAGGCTACGATTCCCATGGCTTCTGACATTCCCAGGAAACACAATTTCACAGTAAACTCCACGATCCTTTTGGCTCTTACTAAATTTATTTTATTATTATGACTATTTTTCTTGTATTAGACTTTTAAATGGTGACCTAACTTAATTACCTTTGCTTTATGAATGTATGTGTGTGTGTGTGTGTGTGTGTGTGTGTGTGTGTGTGAGTGTGTGTGCATGTGCGTGCGCGCGTGCGCGCGCACATGCATGCATGCATGTGTGTTGTGTGGGGGTTAGAGGGTGACATTCACTGTCTTCCTCTTTTTTTTTTTCTTTACCTTATTTTTTGAGACAAGGTCCCTCACTGGACCTGGAGCTCACTGGTTCTTTTAAAGTATAGAGACTGGCCAGAGACTACCTTCACCAATAGGTAAGATGGCTCCTTATCCTGAAGAAGACCAGTGAGTTCTACAATCTGAATGGTGTTGAACTTTAAAATTAAAATGGCTAACATTGTAAATTTTAAAAATTTTATCACAATAAAAATATCAGTGCTGGAGAGATAGATGTCTCTGTGGTTAGGAACACTTGCTCTTGCAGGGGACCCAAGTTCAGCCCTCAGCACCTCAAGTTTCTCACAACCACATGAACTTCCAGTTCCAGGGGATCTTATGCCCTTTTCTGGCAAAGCCAGCACACTCACATATACAATAAATAAAAAATAAATTTAAAGATCATAGACTTGAAAGCCTTAATTAGAGCTGCAGCAATGCAGATGGAATATGGGAAGTGATTGGAAAGATATGTGAACATAGGCTCAAAAGTACTCAGTGACTTTGGAGGGTAGGTGGGAGTAGAGCAGGAGAGGCAAGAAGGCTAACTCCTGAGTGTCTAGTATTGGTAACTAGGTAAACAGCAATACTCTGAGGCAACGTAGAGGAAATATCAGATTTCTGCTAGGAGCTCTCCCTGTGAAGATTAGTTTTGTTAGATACTCATAGATATTAGGGTTTGGTGAGACATGTATGTGGGCATGTTAAGCAAAGGTTTGGATACCACAGTTTGTGATCCAGGCTGACTTCTGTTTAGTCAACAAATATTTTATGAACGATTAGGAGCAAGGTAAGAAAGATCACCTCATCAACACATCATTGGCGCATATTATATAGTGAGAGATTAAGCATAGCCATCAAATAGCATCTAGTTTGATATAGAAATAGAGGGCAGGTCTGCAAAGGTTACTGTGGAATGTTTGAAGTAGTATTAAAAAATAAGAATAAAATAATCACCTCAAAAAAGGTGGAGTGGGAAGTGAGCAAGGATGGCATATTAGTTATGGTTACTGCTGCTGTGATGAAATGCCATGACCAAAAGCAACTTGGGGAGGAGAGGATTTATTTAGCTAACACTTTTACATCACTGTTTATCATCAGTGGAAGTCAGGGCAGGAACTCATAATGGGAAGGAACTTGGATGCAGGAGCTGATGTAAAGGTCATAAATGGGTGTTGCTTATTGGCTTGCTCCCCACGGTTTGCTCAGTCTGCTTTCTTAACAAACCCAGGACCACACCAGCCCAGGAGTAGCACCACCACAATTGGCTGGGCCCTCCCCCATCAATCACTAAGAAAATTCCTTACAGTCTGATCTTATGGAGGCATTTTGTTAATTAAGGTTCCCTCGTTTCAGACAACTCTACCTTGTGACAAACTGACTTAGATTAGCTAGCGCTATGGGCATTCCAGACAGAGGAAATATACGAAGGTCCAGAGATAGGAAAAATTTGGTGTGTAATAAGTACTACCAGAGCTATGGTTTATCAGGATGATGGACTATGAGGTGGAAGACAGAAGGGCAAGAGATCAACCAGGCAGGTCATGGGTAGGTTCTATTCTAGTTTCTAATCAAAGCCACAGGAATGAATGAAAAAGTTTAGAGCAGACATTCTCAACCTATGGGTCTTGACCCCTGTGGGGTCAAATGACCTTTTCACAGGGGTCTCATATCAGAGATATTCTACATATCAGATATTTACATTATGATTCATAACAGTGGCAAAATTACAGTTCTAAAGTAGCAACAAAATAGTTTTATGGTTGGGGGTCACCACAACATGAGGAACTGTATTAAACGTCTGCAGCATTAAGAAGGTTGAGAACCACTGTCTAGAGGAAGAAGTAAGAAAAGGAGAAGAGGGATTGGAAGGGGGATAAACCAAGATGAAGCCAGGATACAAAATAAAAATTCGAAAAGAATTTGAGAAAGAGAGAAGTAAAACATGGACCAAAGATGACATGCTGTCACAGAATAAAGTGTGAGCACTTCAAGAAGGGAGTAATTAACAGGGTGAGGTGATGGTTTAACGAAAGTTGAAGTAGCCTAGCATGGTGGGTGGCACATGCCTTTAATCTCAGCACTTGGACGGCAGAGGCAGGTGAATCTCAATGAGTTCAAGACCACCTTATTCTACGTAGCAAGTTCCAGGCCAGCCAAGGCTATATAGTGAGACCCTGTCTCAAAACAACAACACACAAACACACACATACAAACAGGGTTGGAATGGAAGATGCCTATTTATTTGACAGAGGAAATGTCAATCATTTGGGTATGGTTTTCAATGGTTGTCCAAGCATAACCAGAATATTAAAAAACTGAAAAGCACAGACAGGCTTTTATATGAAAGCTCACCCAGCAAGTAAAGAAGATTGTAGCCACTAGGGGATGTCTTAAAAAGAAGATGTGACTATATCTATGGATCATAGAAAAGGAGACCATGGAAAGATTTAAAAAACTGAAGGGAGAAAGATGATACTTTTAAAAGTAAAGTCTCAGAGGGTGGTGTCACAGCAGGATTTGTAGGTTAATCTCTAGAAAAATGACTAGACAAGTTTTCCTTGGGGAGCAACAGGAAAGAGTTGAGGCGGAAACAGCTGTGGACAATTTTGTAGGTGTAGAGGAAGATAATTGTCAGAAATTATGGCAGCTAGATTCAGTTTTCCCCATGGAGTAGGAGACACAGATTTCTGATGAAAACACAGAGGGAAAATTCTGGAAAAGAACAATAAGGGTTTAATGGAATTAGTGGGGGAAATGATCATGGCTATGTAACAGGATTGCTATGTGGGACTGAAGACCCATCTCTGTGTGGTTAGAGACTAGAGTTTTGTAGAAGACACTGGCATTACATTAGTATAACTTTCAATTTTCCATCAGCTATGAATGTTGTGAGTGGAAGTGGGAAGGGAAAATTATGGGAGAAATTAAGATTTTGACTTATATGGCTTATACGACTTAGAAAGACATGAGGATAAGGAGACTCAAGTATCTTGGGAAGAAAGTGACAAACTAGAATTCATATTATCTAAAGAAAGAAAGTTATAAAGTCTTGTTAGTCTAGGGAAAAATGGAGGGGGCAAGTAACTGGTGTTTTAATTTGTGTTGAGACTAAAAAGCAAGAGTAGTTGGAATAGAGCGTGGTAACTGTCAGAGAAGCAATGTTGCTCTCAGTATCTTTTAGAGGTAGAAAATTTCTGAGCAATGACAATATCTAGAAGGGACAAAAAGATAAGGCATGTTATTCATGTGCCAAAGATTCTCAGCATACTTGGAGAAGGTGAAGTAGGGAGCAAGACATTAAACTGAGTACCTGAAATCCACATCAAGTGATCAGTCTTGATTAGGGACTCAGTAGAAATCACTGAGGAAAGGAGAGGGATAGACAGTGAGAGAGGGAGATGTCAACCCAAGAAAGATGTTTTTATTTATTTTTTAATGGCTACAAAAGAGATAAAATTAGTAATAGGGAAGCACAATAATTCTCTCCCCCCCCCCTCTCTCTGTATGCACGTGTGCACTTGTTTAGGGGTGTGTGGGGTACATGCTCAGGGGTGGATGGGTACATGTGTGTGTTTGCACGCATGAAGAGGCAAGGTTCATCCTAGCTATTGCTTCTTAGGAGTCAGCCTTCTTTCTAAAGACAGTATCTGTCATTAGTATCTGGGGCTTGCCAATTAGTCTAGGTTGTCTGGCCATTGAGTTCCAGAGCTCTTCCTGTCTTTCTTTGCCTGACCAGCACTAGGACTAAATGCATGTACCACAAGGTTCAACTTTTTGTGTGGATTTCGGGGCTCAAACTCAGGTCCTCATACTTTGTATAGCAAGTTCTTTATGGACCAAGCTCTCTCTCCAGCCCCTTACATGAGGTATGGAGAAAGATTCCTGCCAGCTGGTAAAGAGATATTTTGGGGACTTTTGCCTGTAATACCAGCATTCAGGATCCTGAAGCAAGAGGACTGCCATAAATTCAAGGTCAGCTTGTGCTACCAAGTGAGAGACTCTGTCTCAAGAAACCACACAGAAATGCACAGAAAGAAATATCCTTGGTCAGTTTGAGTTTTAGGCGGAGTGGTGAGTCCAGTGTGTTCAGTGCAGAAGTTGTTGACAGACAAAAAGAAGTAACAATGGGATGAAGGTTCCAGATGCAGACAGAAAAGAGCCATGGTCAGAGGGAGAGCCAGGAAGGATCGGGAGGAGATATAAAGAACTAAATGGAAGAAGATAACTCACAGGGCTTATCCACTCTCCCCGTGCAGAAGCTGCAACACCCGAAACCAAGGGACTCTTACTCAGCTTGAGCCTAACTGAAACATATGACTGTGAATAACGCAGACTCATATAAAATGTACATACGTACATATTTAAAAAGACACGGCCATAGAAAGAACATATACACACATGCTCACAAAAGGACACACACTACTGGGCTATCAAATAGAAAAGAAGTCAGAACACTCACATTTGAAGTGAAAAGGCAGAAGTGGACGCAGGAGCAAAAGTGGGCGGAGAAACCAGAGTGACTGAAGAATGAACAAGGAGGCAAAAACTGTACAAACTGGGAAGCTGGATACTAACTGCACGGCCACAAACTTATTTTTTATTCTGGGAGAAAAGCTGCCTCCTTACAACTTCCCTACCTGTATTAAGTCACCTGACTGACTTCCTATATAAAGTATTGTCAAAATATCGGAGAATTCTCAAGTCTTCACAATGTTTCATTTTTTTCCAGTCTAAAAGTTGCCTTCAAATGGCTTTATTAAAGTTAATAGATGGCTCACATTATTGACTCTTCTCTGCATGTTCCTTATCATGCCTCATGTTTTAAAAATACCCAGTCATATACAATCATACAGTTTGAACACTACAAAAAGAAACTGCAATATCTGTCTCCTCAGAACTGCATGTTATTCCTATTTATCATATCATTTCCATTACTGGCTTAAATGGAGCCTAGAGGTAGAGCATTAACCCATTAATACCCCAGCCTACCTGGTGAACAAAGCCAAGCCTCTATTCTGGACACATACAGTTTTTGAGTACGTATATGTGCGCTTTCTGGAGTGGGATGCTTCTTAAGTTGCCCTATTTTGACTTGAACTCGTGATGAAGCCTCGTATAGCCTCAACCTCTCAATCTTCCAGGATGCTGGGATTATAGGCACACACATGATGATGAACAGCTACACTGAGTATTTTTGTATCAGCTATTTCCTGTTGTATAATAACCCCAAAGTAACTGCCTTGAAACAAAAGCTGCTTTTAGTTATATCCATTTGAGGTGGGCAAGTAGGCAGTTTGTCTATGAGCCTTGCCTAAAATTGCTCATGCAGTTAGGGGACCAGGCTTGACACTTGCTCTGCTTTATCGATAGCCCCCGCTCCTTCCCTCCTCCTCTCTTTGTGGTGTGATATATGCCTGTGTGCTCCCATGTGGGAGTGTCTGTGAAGGTCAGGGTGCTGTCAGCATGTGTTCCACCATCGCTTCCTCACTTCGCTGTTTGAGATCAGGGCTCTCACTGAAGCTGGAACACACCGTTATCAACCCAGCTGGCTGGCCAGCAAGCCCTCAAGATCAACCCTCCACTGCCCACTCAACACTGAGACGCCAGGCATGCACAGTCATGCCTGGCTTCTTTTCCCCCTGATGTCCCCCATCAAGGAAGTCATTTTCATTGTGTTAAAACAGCAATGCTCCACTGCATAACTGAAATATAAGTGACTGAAAAAGCCTGTTCCACAACAGTCTGGGCATATGTTTGTACTCCCCTTGTTGCCCAGTATTCCAGTTGTTGGGTTGTTTTCACTGCCTTCTTCTTTTCTGTTAGCAAGCACAGGGCTAATACTTAGTTGTGGTTAAATATGGTTAAATAAAAATATGTACTTGCCCATGGACAGAAACAACAAGAATCGTACTTCAACAAAACATAACATTATTATTAGCTTTGACTTAAAATTATTTCTAAATAAATAATCTAAGTGAAGTATACATAATTTTGTAACCTCTACTATTCCTCATCACAAGATAATACTTTAGAAATAAAGCTTTCAATAATATTATGACTCTAGAATAATTTGAGGTCATGCTTTCCCTATACTTCACACACATGTGTCTCTATGTGTGTGTGTGCACCACAGGGTGTGTGTGTGTGTGTGTGTGTGTGTGTGTGTGTGTGTGTGTGTGTGTAGGTAAGAGGACAACTTTGTGGAGTTGGTTACTTGGCTTTTTCCTCCCTCCTTTCTGTGGGCTCTAGGGATAGAACTAGGTTGTCAGGCTTCATGGCAAACACCTTCTCCCTGCTGAGGTAACTTGCTAGCTCTAAGCTCTTATTACTAAGTGGCTCTTCTCACTTGTTCTACTCAGGTTTGTAGGGATGTCTACTGCACATACGTGTCACATGAAACCTTGTCACAATTCAAAATTGTCTGCAAAGTTGGACCACAAAGCAATTCTCAGCCACAGAAAGTTGAGGCCTGTTTAGCTGCCTATTATTCCTTTTTCATGTGGCCGTAAGATTTTTAAACATGGACAAGAACTATGTTAGATAGGAAAATACTGAGAAAGTGCCAAAATAGCTAAGTTCAGACCTCATGATTCCTGGGTCTTTTTATTTAACAAGCTTCAGTTAGCTTCACTTTTAGATTTAAAGCAATTCTGAGACATTGCCCCCACAATGAAGCTAAATAAGAAAGTGGGGTTTGAGATTAAACCCATCACAGAGAAAGCAGCACATGTACATCCAGCAGCACTATACTAGACATATGACATTCCTTATTTAATAACATTAATTCCCAAAGTAGACAGGACTCCAAAGGCTACCTACTACTTTATATACAAAATAGCATTCACTTGTTCTGTTTTTTGTTCTTTTTGAAATAGGGTCTCACTATGCAGCCCTGGCTATGTCGACCAGGCTGGCTTCAAATTCAGAGATCCACTTGCCTCTCTCTCCCGAGTGCTGGGATTAAGGTGAACACTGCTACAACTGGCTAACATTAACTATTTTTATTTAAACTTAAAAAATAGAGCCTCACCAATAAATCATAATAGAAATTACTATCTATTTAGATGAGGAATAAACATAATATTAGACACATAACAATAGAACCTGGGAAAGGATTAAAGCATTATCTAATAGCTCTAGAGTAATTGAATTTCAAGCGTTGGATCTTCAAACAGAAACTTCTCGTGGTTTACCCAGGAATGAATTTTGTAAGTGAGGTGTCTAGATTGCTAGCTAGACTTCAGTTAGTCTACAGAAGCAGTAGCACAGTATGCGATACCATTAGCAAAGTACTTAATAGAAGATAATGGAGTTATTTTGCTTAAGCTCCTAACTTAACATCAGAAAGTGCCTGAGATAATGGAATGAATATCAGGGACATTTATTGGGCTCTTTTGTCTATCAGAGGATATGTGAACCATACTTAAGATTCCCATGGAAACCCAGCATTAGTAACAAGCCTATGAAGCCCCTCCAAGGGAGGGATAATGTGTGTTTATTCTGTTCATTTCATACTTACTTGGCAGAATAGGCTTTCAAAGCTCATTTGGGTATTATTTATGAATAATTATTTTGTTACACACATGCTGGAACTATGGAGTAATTTTACTTACTTTTAAATTCTAATGTCACAGATTAAAATTTTGATAATGAGCCCTTAAGTTGGCTTTAAAGGAAAAGAAAGTAAGCCATTCCACAGGCACGTTAGCATATCCTGCTCATAATCTTAGTAGTTAGAAGGCTGAGGCAGGAGGATTTCAAGTCCAATGACAATCATGTCTACATGGTTTGGTCCTGTCTGAGCAACAAACATTAAACAAAGAACCAAGTCAATTACTCAATGCAAAGGCGTGTTGTAAATATTTTAAGTAGTCAAAGCCTTTGAAGAATGCCATCAAGTGACAGAACTGTCATTTAAAAGAACACAGGGCAGCAGGAAGGAAGTCAGAAGAAGCTTTACCCCAAGATCTAAACCAAGGTCTGTCTTTTTATATCAGGAAGCATGTGGCTAATGTGATAACAATGACATACAGATGCTAAAAAACAGTTCTTCAGTTTAATTCCAGGTTTATTCAGAGATAGGGACAGAGAAAAGAAGATGGAGGAGGATGAGAAAGAAGAGGAAGCATGTTTTAAAAGAGAGACTGGAGTTAAAACAAAAGAACAGGCAAACATAAGACAGTAGGAGAAGCAAACTGGCCATCATTTGACCATTTCACTACAAGATAAGTCACTGTTGCTCATTAAAAGGAGATGATGATTTGGTCCCCCTTTCTCTTGCCTTATCCCAGCTTTTGTGTTTTGCCTCTGCATTGCAGCTTCTGGAAGACCCACATGGACATCTGTGTGAGTTACAACTGACAGCATACAGAAAATGTTTGTCTATTTTAAAAATACATGTGCAGATGTATAAGTGTATGTGTGTGTGTGTGTGTGTGTGTGTGTGTGTGTGTGTGTGAGAGAGAGAGAGAGAGAGAGAGAGAGAGAGAGAGAGAGAGAGAGAGAGAGAGAGAGAGAGGACAGACAGACAGAGAGAGAGAGAGTCAGAGAGAGAGAGAGAGAGAGAGAGAGAGAGAGAGAGAGAGAGAGAGAGAGAGAGAGAGAGAGAGAGAGAGAGAGAGAGTCTGCCTTGTGTGTGAGCATGTGTGTGCACACACATGTGGAGGATAGAGGTTGCTATGGAGTAAAGTCTTCCTTATCACTCTATACATTGAGTCAGGGTCTCTCTCTGGAACACAAAGTTCTCAGATTCTGGTAATCTCCACTATGCCATTTATATGGGTGCTGGGGATCTGACCTCTGATCCTCACACTCTTGTGTGGCAAGCCTTATACCCACTGAGATGTTTCTCTAGCTCAAAAGCTTTTTTGGTATGAAATGGACTATTTGTTGGTTATACCAGTGTCTTATTTAAAATATCACAGCTTCATTATATTCAAATTATTTTTGTTAAAAATGCTTATTATATCATTCCATGGAGAACTGACCCTTGGCTTCAAGGGAAGCACAGAGTAAATAGAATGATAAAAAAGCGTATTCATTGCAGTTTGAAATATTTATAGACACTGATTCTTTCTGGAAGTTTAAAATTCCATGTCACAGCCAGGCATTGGTGGTGCATGCCTTTAATCCCAGCACTCAGGAGGCAGAGGCAGGTGGATCTCTGTGAGTTCGAGGCTAGCCTGGTCTCTAAAGCGAGTTCTAGGAAAGGTGCAAAGCTACACGGAGAAACCCTGTCTCATAAAACAAACAAACAAACAAACAAACAAACAAACAAACAAACAAAAAAAAATTCCATGTCACTAGACTTAAATATTCAGTTCATCCTTAATCTTTTTATACAAAGAGATCCATTTTTTCTAAAACATCAAAATTTAATTAAGCATAATAACTACAACAAGGCAGATTGTTCAGAAATGTTAAGGTGCATATTTAATAGAGTATATATGTTTTCACTAGAATTGCCATTACACATATAAAAAGGAAATATTATAAAGGTCTATACTGTGTGTGCTGAAAATGGATCAACTTCACAGTTTCATTCATCTCAAAAGAGTGGGTATCCCAAGCACATACTACACATTGTATATGTGTGCTTTATAAACAAAGAATTGTGGCAGTATATAAATACTAGCATTTTTGAGTTTTCTAAGTTCATTTCCCTCCTGATTTTTGACTTTTATATGCCACTTGTAAATGTAATTTCCATTCTTTAATATCTATTCACTTCACTGCTAATACTTTTTCAGCACCATAGGTGACTTGAAATTAAATCACATACATCTTTCTTTTATGCATTAAAGTGTTAGTATTAAGGATTAATGGGCTTTGCTCTCAGTACCTAGATTATTCTTTGGTGGTTAGTGGCATGACAATGTATTAACTCTTTCAAGCTAAGACACTATTTTCTAAACTTTGTGAGAATGAAGATCTTAATTGTGGAATATACTAATGCTCTCAATCATTCCGAGGGAGAATTACTCATATAGATGTGTTTTTTTCCTTTTGACTTTTTTGAGACTTAGATCACTGGTAGCAGTAACAATACATACAGATCATTAGATTGTAGAAACTTCCTTCATATTGGCAACAAAGAAGACCTCATATATTTACAACAATATTACGATTTACAGAATGTTAGAGGGACATTTAAAAATCATTCTTAATTATGTGCATATGAATGCAGTGTCTATGGAAGCCAGAGGCAAAGGTTTCCTTGGAACTGGACTTAGACACAAACTCAGGACGTCCACATGAACCATTTGCATTCCCAACCTTTGAACCGTCTCTCCAGCCCCCAGGGGAAGGACACTTTATAAAGGCCGTTGCAAACTACTGTTATTATTCTTTAGGGTTTTGAGACAGGATCTCTCTCACTCTTTAGGCTGGCCTTGAATTCAGAAATCGTCCAGCCCCTGCTGCCCCAGAGCTGGGATTAAAGTGTACACTACCACATCTGGCAAAAAAATATTCTTTTATCTTAACAAGAATAATTCTTAACTAGGTACAAAGAAGATGATTTGAACTTGTCCCCTGATAGAAATCCTTAGGGATTTTCTAATACTTTATAAAGCATAATGCATGAACACTATAATTTATTGTTTTTTCCCTTAGTAATCTAAGTTAGCCAATATGGAATGTTTGCCTCTTCAGGTATGCTTGTTTCCTAAAAGAAATGGTGTCTTGAGTGAGTCACCTAGACAGCATCAATGAACAGTGGCTATAAATCTCTGCTAATAGTGCATTTGTGTCCTGTGCCTTTGAAATAGAATAATTGGTCATTTTTCTGCTATCAGCTGTCTCTTTCTAAACTTTTAAACATTCACACTGCAGCCTGGTACAGACACTTCCTCCCAGTATGAATGACACCAGCTAGGCTGATCTGCTGTTTGCCCAGCAGAGGAGTTACATATTGCCTTTTGAAGACTGACACCCCACGCTGCAGCCTTACCTCTGGCCTGCCTTTGAATGGCTTGAGATGCAGCTCTAAAGCATAAGCTTTATGATTCAGAGCAACTTTGGACATTCTGACTTTTTGCGCTAAACTCCATGGAGAGTTTAATTATGTGGGAAATGGGGTTATATAATCTAAATTGCTATCATTCCAGACAAACTCTCATGGGTATTTCTATTATTCCCTGAGAAGAATCTGTTGAAGCCTTTCCCTTCTTTGGCTGTTCAGTTTCTGGAAGCCAATTTTGATGAATTTTATATCTGCCACCTGGCAGTACTGTTCTCAAACTTAATATTTTTTCTCATAAGTTTATAAGTTAGGGTTACACAGAAAGAAAATGAAATTAGATCTTCGCACCGAACTAAAGACATTCTATTAATGGCATGGTGTTCTTCCTATCCTTCAGGGAGAGGCTCTTAACACCCTGATTTCTTTACCCGGCACATCTTTTGGGTCACTAAGTCGTATCCTCTCTGCCGTGCTTCTAATATTAATCTCTGTCTCTCGTTCTTACTACTTCCAGTCCACGCCAGAACATCATCTATCTTCTCACGATGAACTGCCACAATCACTGCTTAGCTGGTACTTTTACTTCTAACACCAACCCGGTTTAGCTAACTTTCCAATAAAGAATAGGCTGATGTTTCTCGATCACTATGATTATCTGTAATTATAATTACATGATCATTAAAAAAGCCTCTAGATTTGTTGTCACTCCTATGACATGAAACTCGGGTCATTTGCATACTCTGAAAACTCTGGGTGACTCAGCCATGCCTTGTCGCTCCACAGAACCTCTGTCTGGACTTTTCTGCGGTTATATTCAGACTTGGATCTCACCTTATTCCTATCACCTCCGCTCTCTTTTCTTTTCTGCTGATCCACAATCCCTCCACTCTGTAAGGTACGCTTGCTCTCCTGGAAGCCTTTATTCTCCTGCTATCTATGGTGAAGACACAAACGGACCCTTAGCACCAGCGTACTCTATGAAGTAATGAATGAATGAGGCGGAAGATACAGTATAATATGTAGATATGAGATTCTGGATTCTCTTTAACTCATTGATTTCACTTGAAGGAACTTGTGTTTTCTTCAAATATCTAGTGCAGTGTGTTCAATGTAGTAGTATGTAGAAAAAAAATCTCCTAAGTATTAATGTGATAAATTGTAAGCAAAGGAAGTATGTCACACTTAATAAGGGTCACCAAATTTAATACAGTGAAAGTACATGGCATGATTTTTGTGTATGTACCCGTGAGTGTACTTGTGGAGGTCAGGGGTCAACACTGGTTGTCATCCCCTATCACTATCTTATTTTTTATTTTAAATTTTATTTATTTTTAAATTTTATATGTATGGGGCTGGAAAGATGGCTCAGTCATTAAAGGCTGGGCTCACAACCAAAAACTGTATGTGTATGGGTGTTTTTTATGTGTGCATATATGTATGCATGTGCAGCAATTGTGTGCCCAGTGCCCATGGAGCCCAGAAGAGGGTACTGTGTTCTCTAAAATAGGTTGCGAACTGCCATGTACATGCTGGTAACTGCAACCAGATTCTGAACAAGAGCAACAAGTGTTATTAAACACAGTGCCATGTCTACATAGGATCTCTCACTAAACCTAGATCTTACTGTCTAAGCTAGGCTTGCTAACCAGGAAGTTTTATTTATATGTGTGTATATATGTCTATCTATCTATCTATCTATCTATCTATCTATCTATCTATCTATCTATGTGTATGTGTATGTATATATATGCATTACTGCTATATATATGTAGGCAGTAAATGTATAAATAGTTTGAATGTTTCCTCAGTACTTGTATCATATAATAAGTAAAACCAAACTACTTATGAACATTAATATACAAATATTACAGATTTTATAAATTAGGTCATTCTTCTCATAGAAAGTATAATTTATTTCATAATCAGAATAAATAAAAAATTGTCTATTTACTAAGTAAAACATTTACTATTACTTAGTAAAAAGTTACATATACTGACTAAACTGCCTTTTTCATAGACACATCATTATAGGTTAAGTCACAGTTGGTTTATAAAGTTGTATGTATTATATAAAATATTTTATAAAAAGGTGAAGCTGCTTAGCTATTTTAAGTGTTTCTAAATTTAACATTTATTGCTTTAGTGGTTTGAATGTTTAATTAAAAAATTAGTCTATCAATAAGATAATTAATGGGTGTATGTGTGGAGGTATAGTTCAGGGTGAAGTGCTTATCCAGTAGTCAAGAAAGGTACTGGTTTTGATACTTGCCACTGAAAAAACCAAAAAAACCAAAGTCCAAACTAACAAACCCCCTTACAGACAGAAAATTAAAACACCCTTCTCTCGGTCAAGACAAATATAATGATACAACTAATATAGACAAAGAGAGAGCACATACAAGAGAAAACTACAGCCTCCTTTTCCTCTTCCTGTCCTTACTGAACTCACCGTAGGTGTGGGTTGTTATCTTCCTGACAGAGAGAATGAGGCTTCAAAGTCCCACTCAAAGTAACTGTCTACAAGATTTATATCAACTCCATGTACTGTGTAGGTTTTACATTTCTACTTCCAAACAGCTAGACATTTTACCAGAAAAGCAAATTGAGGGATATATGGTTCCAAAAAGGAAGAACTGATGGTTATTAAGACAATAAGTGAAGGCCCCACAACTGAGCATTTACAACTGTCAAAAACACTTTGCACTGAGACCACACTGCCTTTTACAGCCAGGCTGTTCCCCAGGTACCACCCTTAACCTTATACACTGAACCGGCCACATCTGGCATCACAGGGTTCAGCTCTTTCATTGTGTCTTGATCTTGTTTGTTTTATCCATGAAGGATATTTGCTTTGGAAGAGACAACTCACGGCTGAAGAACTATGACTAAACAGCTTATTTGCCAAGAGAAACCAATCTGAATTTGCATTAAATTATGAGACCAGTTATCTATTTGACTTCTAATTAATAAAAGTGATTTGGTAAAGAAGGAAGTACACAAAGCTCATGTTTACAAAAATAGCCTAAGGCTTTTAAAAAGTAAGATTAAGTAATAAGAATACATCTTAAATAAGCAACTTAAAAGAAGATATTAGTCTCAGTTACCTTAAATTACTATAATTCAACAAATATGTCTGAAAACTGTAACAGAAAAGCAACTCTGTTAAACACATACACACCACCACCACGACCACCACAACCATTATAACCACCATGACTACCACCACCACCATGACCACCACTGCCACCGCCGTGGCTGCCACCACCACCACCAAAACCAAGGAATAGCTGCAGAGATTGTTCAGCAGTTAAAAAGTTCCAACTGTTCTTGTAGAGGACCCAATTTCAGTTCTCTGCAACCAGGTTGGGTGGCTCACAACTGACTACAATTCCAGCTCCAAGGGATTGGATGCCCTCCTTGGTTTTTGTAGGCACCTGCACTCATGTGCATATATTCCCCCACTATACACATACACATAATTTAAAAAAATATTAAAAGCCAAGGAAATGCTAATAGGTGTATAATGAAATCATTTACTAATAAAGAGTTCTGACAAATCAATAACAATTGATTCACAGTTCAATAGAAAAATGTGAAAAGTTCATCAACAGGAATTCACATAAAAAACAATAGTAGTAAAAAAAAAAAAAACAACCCACCAAAACCCAAAAAACTCATAAAATTGCTAAACCTTATTTTGAAAGAGATGCATATAACACTGAAACAAAATTTAACCTATAGAGTTGTAAGGTTTAACAATTTACTAAATAGGGATGAAGGCTGGGGGAAAGAAGTATTCTCTTAGATAAGTTGTTTCCATAAATTTTCAAGAGAGCAGTTTCATAATATTTGGCTTGTGACCCTTAAGACTTCCATTTCTTAGAATCTGTTCCACAGATCTATCATCAGAAGTATAAAATATGTTTGAGCATGGCTGTTCATTTCCAGAATCATTTATAGTAGTAAATTTAAAAATACCAAATTATTTTCTCATAGAACTTGCCTTCTCATTTACAAATGGTATATGTATAGGGTGATATTTAATTCTGGTGCTAGGATGGAACTCATGGCCTTCAGTATGGTGAGCATGCACTGTCAGCTATCAAATAGTTCTAGAGTCAATACAACCACAACACATCTTTTCGGATCCAAGTGTGCACATATAGCTTGCCTATAATTGCTCATAGAGATAGAGATTTGCACAGTACACTAAAGGATTACTGACGTGTAAGTCATAGAATGTACTGAGCATACTTGGTAAACTGGAAAAACAAGCCCTGTGGTTGGTATCCTATAGCAGCAAGAGGTACAAGATTTCAGGTCATGATCAGAAAGTTAGGTGTCTTCCTAGGTCCAGTAACAAAAATGATTAGGTTTTATAATAATATACTTTGTACATGGTGGACTGAGTGCATTTGCATTATGACATGGCTACAAGCCTTTGGGGGCCAATAAGTAGAATGTGAAGGTTAGAAAGAAAATGGCCCCCAAAGGGAGTGTCAATAATGGGAGGTGTTGCCTTGTTGGAGTAGGTATAGTCTTCTTGGAGGAAGTGTGTCACTGTGGAGGTGGGCTTTGTGGTCACATATATGCTCAAGCCATGCCGAGTGAGTCAGACTACTGCCTGTTGCCTGAAAGATGTAGGACTCTCAGCTACTTCTCCAGCACCATATCTACCTGCATGCCTCCAAGTCCCACCAGGACAATAATGTTCTGAATCTCTGAATTCTAAGAAAGGCACCCCAATTAAATGTTTTCCTTATGAGTTGCCATGGTCATGGTGTCTCTTCATAGCAATAGAAACCCTAACTAAGATAGAAGTTGGTACCAGGGACTGGGGTGTTGTTGTAATAGACCTGACCATGTTTTTGTTTGGAGAAAATTGAACTTTGGTACTTTGGGGTGGGAAAGCATTAGAATGTTTTAAGCACTGCTTTGATGGGCCACAGTAGTAGGAACATGGAAGACAGTGGTGCCAAGAGTTATCTGAACTGTAGGGGCCTGGATCAAGAGTTTCCAGCGGAGAAGAATTTTAGTATGTTCCTTAGAGATCATTTGAGTGATATTTTGGTTAGGAAAGTGGCTGTCTTTTGCCCTTGTCCAAAGAGTCTGCCTGAGGCTAAAGTGAAGAGTTTTAGATTAATTCCACTGGCAGAGGAAATCTCAAAACAGCCTAGTTTAGACTCTGCCATGTGATTATCAGTGGTAACTCTAATGAAGATTTATAAGGAAAAGGAGCAAGCTAAACAGGGCAAATTATAAGATGTAAACAAAGAGAAAAGGGGCACCAGGAAGTGGAACAGATCTAAATTCTGACTTGAAGCAGATAAATGGATTAAGAAATGGAATAAAGGGAGTGGTGACCTCAGGGCAAGATCCCACCTAGCTAAGTTTTCAATTTGTGAAAAGGGATTAAAGAAAAGTTTAGAGCCAGGTGTGGTGATGTGTACCTTTAATCCCAGCACTCTGAAGGCAGAGGCTGGTAGATCTCTGAGTATGAGGCCAGCCTGGTCTACAGAGCAAGTTCCAGAACAGCTAAGATTAGGCAGTGAAGGAAACCATGGAAAACAGAAAGCTAGTAAAGATGTAATTGAACAAGGGGGCCATGTTCCAGCTCCAGCAAGCAGTAGAACTTGGCAGCTTCGGCCATGTGGGTCAGGCTTTAGTGAAGGATCAACTAAGGAAAGCCACTGAGGCCAGGCATGTATCAGGGATGTCCCCGCCTGGAGGCCTAGAAAGGCCATTTCATGAAGCTGTGAAGGTGAAGCCTGGATTGCCTTGGAGACCACAGATGTTGGAGAGCCATGAGATACCTGCCAAGGAAAGCTGCTAACAGGGAGTTGAACCAGCCCAAGGGAAAGAAGTGTATTGCAGTCAACAAAGCTGAAAGGAGTTGGAGATCTGAAGAGCATTTTGATATCAGACACGGAGATGCAGATTTTGGAGTTTGCCCAGCTGATTTTTGGTCTTGCTTTGGTCCAGTATTTCCTCACTTGCTTCCTTGAAATGTATATATCCTGTGTCATTATATGTTGGAAGTATGTGATCTATTTTTTTATTTTGATTTCATTGGGGATTGCAGTTAAGAGATTGTATAAATCTCAGAAGAGACTATGAATTTTAAGCTTTTAAATAAATTTGAGACTATTATAGAATATGAGGACTTTTGAATTGCATTTTTGTATTATGATATGGCTATAAGCCTTTGGGGGCCAATGAATAAAATGTGGTGGTTTGAAATAAAATGGCCCCCAAAGGGAGAGGCACTAATGGGAGGTGTGGCCTTGTTGGAGTAGGTATGGTCTTATTGGAGGAAGTGTGTTGCTGTGGAGGCAGGCTTTGAGGACTCATATATGCTTAAGTCACACCCAGTGAGTCAGACCACTTCCTGTTGCCTGCAAGATGTAGGACTCTCAGCTACTTCTCCAGCATCATGTCTGTCTGCATGCCACCATGTCTCACCATGATGATAATGGACTAAAACTCTGAACTGTAAGTGAGCCATCCCAATCAAATGTTTTCCTTATAAGAGTTGCCATGCTCATGGTGTCTCTTCATAGCAATAGAAATCCTAACTAGGACAGTGTCCCTTGTATTTTGGGGTTAACCAACAGTCACCTAACTGGATGTAAGGCCTGCTCAACAGGAAGGAATGAATTCATGCTTGGTATTGTAAACTTAGTCAACTATGCATGGAGCCTAGGAGAGAATCCACTGCTGCCACTGTCCTAATCAATACAGTTTCTCTCTGCATTCTGAACACTTATCCTTGAACACACAGAAAAGTGTGATTCTCACGCCTCATCAAAGAAGACCCCATTTGCAGTAGACAGAGATTAAGACAGAAGCCACAACTGGTCAAAATGCAGAGATCAGTGGAGAGTGGCATTCCTGTCTCTAGTTACAACATAGTTCCTACACCTAAGACTCAGAGAGCTCAAAGGATGAGGGTGGCAGGGCTGCAAGAGCTAGAGTTCCAGAGCATCTGGCACAAGACCATCTCTTAAAAAGAAGAAGAAGAAAGGAAAGGAAAGGAAAAGAGGAAAAAATCGGACACAAAGTGAAGGAGTGAACGGAGGAGGAAGTGGATCTGGGGAGAGTTGGGAGGAGTGGGAGTGAATACAATCAAGATATGTTGCATGAAACTCTCAAAGAATAAAAGTGAATTATTAAGTTTGTGCTAAAACCTGGTTATCACTTATTTAATGGCTAGTATGCACATATAAGCAAATATATACCCTATTTATCTTCCTGGCTCTGGGTTACTTCACTCAAGATGTTAACCAAATTACAATCCATAGACCAAGAAAGGCAAGATACAGAGGAAGGGACTAGAGAGAGGTTCACATGGGTCTCTCCTGGAGGTGGAAATAGATTTTATGGGTGGACTGGGGGGGACGGGGCATGGGCACAGGAACAGGAGGATCAGGTGGGGAGGGGAAGGGGAGATGGAGATGAAGGAGGGAATACAGGGAAAGAACAAGTGCAAGTGCTCTTAGCTGCGGAGGCAACACTTTACCCCCAATTCTCATCTTAATGTACCACTGGATGCTTGCACAGAGGAAGCATAAAGTCCACTGGTGCCAACTATAACCTAAGGTAGGAAGAAGTTTAGATTCCAGTCACTAAATCAGTGAGTTGTATTATTAGGTCAAATTATTCATATTTACTTAGTTTTCATATATTGTAGGAAGAACCAAAGTACCCACAATAGCTATTTGTTAGTAAACAAAGGCAGAAAACTTAATTCATTTTAAAAGTCAAAGTTCAGAATCCAAACACCATGTCAGAAGCAGTTCTTCATAGCACAACTACAATTTCTTCTACTTTCTTGTTTATTTCTGTGCTAAGCCAAACAATATACTACTGTAGAATTCAACGACTTAGCTTTTCCTACATACCTGAAGACAACCTCATAGATCCCGTGAATATTAGCAACTGTATTTAAAATGTTACAAAGCAATCAATGTAAATTATCTTCTTTTTGTATGCTAAGGCAAAAGAGGTGTTCGAGACACTACCTAGAGATTCATATACTGCTATTAAAGAGATTCAGGAGTCAGGATGGCTGAGGAGTGTTGGCGAAATACTGCTAAGGTTTTTGATCATTTTAAAGCCAGAAAAGTTTCAATTAATGATGTAGGAGGCAAAACACTGATTTTCATACCGTCAAGTGAAATGCAGCAAGCTGGAGCAACTGGTTAGTTTTATTAAGGTATCTTATTAAGATGGCTTATTAAGCTCCTCACCATTGTTTTCAGAGGGCTTTAGACTGATACCAAACTTTAAAATGTAGGATTCTTTCCTTCCCAACTTTCATAAAAGTCATATATAATTAGCACTGAATGAAATTTTCTAATGTCAACATTTCAAATTTTGATTAACAGGGAATACAAATCAACCTTATTCAAGTTTAATTCAAAAGACTAGCAACATCCTTTGGGAGACTAGTAGAGATAATATATCAATGCAACTTCAAATTTCAGACTAAGCCACAGGCCTACAAAGTAAAGTAATATTCAACTTATTAAGCTGGCATGGTGACAGGCATTTTCTCTGCCGGATTTAACTTTGATTCATAAAACCATACATCCTCAAATTGAAATGAACATTTAGGATCTAGAATGCAATTAGGACCCTTGCATTGATATATATGTTGTCTGATTTACAGAGTCTAGAAGATGATTATAACAAAGATAAAGCAATAGTTGACAAACAAAATTGGTACAGGTACCAAGCAGAATGTAGACAATAGCAAGTTTTCTGCTCAGCATGTACTAGAAAGTCTTGTCAAAATTTAAAGGCCAGGAAGAACCATCAGACCTGATCCACTGTATTTAATAACATGCAACATCATTCACTAGAAATCACAGTAAGGTAGGATAACTCAGGAAGTTATTAACTATTACTATTTTTGAGTAAAGATAAATTAAGTCTATTGCCCCCAACAGCTGTGCTGCTTCTTCTGTAGGGCTGGAACTTGTTAGGGCTAGAATGCTGTGTATATCACTACACTAGAACTGTGCTGAAGCGAATGAGACAGTGGCCTCATCTGAGGATGGAAAGAGATGCAAAACATTTCATACTAAGCAAGACATTTTAATAAGATACTTTTAAAAGTCAAAATTAATTTAAACCTCCACAATAAATACCAAAATTTACCTTGCAGATATATCTAACCATTATACTTTGCAAAATGACATTACCACACAATAAAGTCATCAATTTTTTTTTTTTGCAAATTACCCCTTCTAGTGTTTAAGTGAAGTTTATGATTTGTGTCAGAGCTGTATTTACAGATGTGCAAACATAATGAAGTTGCAGGTTGTCTGTGGCTATAGCTTAGGCATGCCTGGATACTCAAATACTGATACAGTTTCTATGGTGAAACTTTACATTGTAGTGAGTATCTTGGAAAGACTAATTTTGATGAAGGGTGAGGGGGTTAGTTCTATGGATAGGGAATAAAGCTCAATGGCAGAGCACTCCATGTCTGAGCATACAGGTTCCATCCCCCAGCACCACAAAAATCACACAAATATTGCCAAGCAAATCCCAAACCACATAGAATACTTAATTCACAAACACTTTCATAGTACATTTTAAGATGAAATCCCTAATTATTTTTCAAAGATACTTAATATTCTAAATTTCCACGCGCTTTATTTCTGGGGATCAAGGTCTCACTATGTCCTCCTACCTCGGCCTGCCAAACACTGGGCCTGCAGACCTGTGCTAACCCACTCCAAAGAAACTTCTCACTAACTGCCTGGCTTACTGATTGTCTTTGCTTGAATTCATCTTACTGAAGGTTACTAGATGGTGATTTTTCTATTTGTGCATCCCACCTCCAATTAATGACTGGTATTTTCTGTACAAAAGAATTTTTCTTTTTAGTAAGCATCTTTCTTTTTTTCAGTGTCTTTTGTAGGCTATAAGATGTAAGAGTTCAACAACCTATAACTATAGTTCCTTCTCAAAAACAACTATTGTTCCAAATCTGTCAAGATTGTGTCCCTCTCAATACAAGAGCATATATGAATGAAGCATAATTTGACCTCAAGCACAAATGATAACTATGCTCACCCATACTTTCACTGGTTCACAGTTATATTCTCAGTTTCTTTTATTGGGAAATCATTATAAGGAACTAAAATATTTTTAATCATTAGTTCCTATTGATAGTTCTAGCTCAAATGTACTGTTCAAGTGTCTTTTTCTTAATGTCCTTTATTTGTTTTACAGTTAAAACCAACCTATCTAATAATATTATTATTTACTGCTTACTTGATCAATCCAAAATATAAAAAAAGTTTCAAAATTTGATACCAACTATGAAGAAGACTGTAAAGTTTATGGTTTCTTTTCATTCCTTTTGGACCTTAGGATATATACTCATGAGGATATACAGAGTATGAGGACCAAAAGTTCTTCAGGACTCAGAAGAGAGAGTTGATTGCTGTACAAGCCTGGTGACCTAAGTTTGCACCAAAACCCACATAAAGGTGGAAGGAAAGAGACTTCACAGAGTTGTTCTCCAATCTCCACATGTGTGCCAAGGCATGTGTGCCTATCCTCATCATGTACACATGCAAACCAATAAAAAAATCAAGAATAAAAAGTACTTCAGCTGATTACTTTATCTTTGCAAGGATCTTATTAGTTTGATATTATAGTTACATATATTTATTGCTGTTTTAGTTTATTTTTAGGTTTGACTTTTTCTTATACATGTGAGTTAGTTTCTGAGTATGTACAACAACTGATATGATTCTAACAGTACAAGAGAGGCAATAGTTTCATTGGTTTCTGTTTACCCTCCTATCCCCAATTATTCCAGAGTAAGTAAGTTATTTTTTAGGTTAGCAATATGTTCTGGAGGCTGCTCAGGCTCAGTTTATAGACATCATTCTTATCCGTTTAATAGCTGCATCGTATTTTCCTGTGAGAATATATCATAGTTTATCCAGCAACTCTACTATTTAGGTTGTTTTCACTTGCTACTAATGGTAGTGATTTTTGAGTTTTTTGTATTTATGGAGTTATATATTCAGGGCAGAGCTCCGGAACTAATTTTCCTCAAAGGTTAAGTGCACATGTTATTTACTGCCGAGTACTCCTCTTTGGGGTTCTGTTATTACTTTGCATTCCCACAAGTAATATATAAAAATGTATATAACTTTTTACTTTCAGCTTCCAAGATTTATGCTTAAAAACAATCTCCTCTCAAAAGGCTAAGACATTATTATTTTATTATTATTTCTGGATCCAAAGATGTAATTTTGAAGTTTAACATCTATATCATGGTTTGAAGGCATTCAATGGCTTATATTTATAAAGCACAATTTTCTTCATTAAACTTCCATGAATATGAATATCTGATCCTTACAACTGTGCTTTGAAGTACAGCAAGAAGTTCCACCTTCCAGATGGGAATGCTGAGAGGTGTCACGGTGTTACCTATATTACTCAGCATGCCTAAGGGCAAGCCAGGGTCCTGTCAGTCCACTGATGCCTCATTCCCTTTAACGTGCATGTCTAGTTTATCACGTATTCCTGTAACTGCTACACAGAAGACTTAGTGATATATAGGTAGTTATAGCTAATTTACAAATAAAAATAAGAAAAATAAGTGCAAGTTAGGTTTATATTTTCAGCTTATTTTAGATAATTAGTCAATTGTTTGGGTTTAATTTAAGAACTTTCCAAATTTAAGACTATGCAGATCTAGTAACCAAGTTATCCCTGACAAAAATAGATCATATTTTAATTTAAAGTGAGACTCTATTATATACATGCAAGTAACAAGTTAAATAGATTATTCTTTATTTTTATAAAAATGCTCAATTTCTGAGATTTTATAATGTCAAGTGAAAACAAGCAAAAATATAATTTCAAGACTGGGTCAGTGTTTTAAGGCCTCTTATGTACTAAACAACGTCTCTTTCATGTTCCCTGAAAAGGTAAGACAGAGTACTATTCATGTACAAAAATGTTTGACCTACTGATTCATCTCTGTCAAACCGCAATATATCTATCTACCAAGTGAGCTTCATAAAAATATTAACAGATGACATTAGAAAGCATTGTAAACTGAGTCCTCAAATGAAAGTCATGAGATCAATGAGCATAAATATAAGCCCCAATTTTGTCTTATTTTCATAATGTAAACTATTCAACACAAAGTACAATCAATATGTTAAAGAGGACATTTATTTTTGAATTTGAAAAATAAAGACATTCAACCCCCATGTAATAGGGACTCTTTTTACCCCTCCCCCCTTTTTTGAGACACTGACCTGTATACACATCTAAAACTTAACACCACATCTTTACATTATTAAGTCTTTGTTTTGATCTATTAGTATTCACCAAAGTGCCATTTTCTAAAACCGCACGCTGAATAACCACGGCTGGAGGCAACCATCTGCAGCTTTAGCGTCTGCCTTTGAGTCAATGAAAAGAGCTTTGTGTTATCATTGCCAAGTTCGCTCCTTGCAGTCATTAGGCATTCCCCTCAGATCACATCAATGAAGCTGTACTCTCTTACGCCCATGTGTTAGATTCTCTTCTCCTCATGGTTTCCTTTGCCAGTTCTACTCAAGAATGACTACTGGGTCTTAGCCACATTCTTCTCACAGCTGTGTTAAAAAAGAGCACCAGAAAGTCTTCCTAAAACCCATATGTGTACCTGGTCAGCTCTCTGTCTGAGGGTCACCTCACACTGTGGTGTGATTATACGGAGAGTCATTCTTGTTCTTGAACTGTGCCTCCCATCACTCGGAAAGATTAGGACTCTGACAGTCACGAGTGAAGAACTTGGAAGGCGAATGTGAAAACACAGAACTCAACTTAGAAGGCAGATCAACTTAAAGATGTTTGAAAATATTAAATGTTGTCTGTTATTCTTCTATATCTTATAAATGATAATATAAAGGGAATTCACATATGCTTAGGCATGCTTTCAGAACACTTCAAGAGAAAAAGTAAAATATCACAATGTTCTAGGTACTATTACCAGTTTGTATAACTACTAAAATATTAAAATTATTATGTTCTAAAATATCATTTACTGTGATTTTTTTTTAATCTTAAAATTTTATTTCTAGTCAGCTGTTTATACAAACATTTGATAAAACAATATAAAAATTTCTTCATTTTACTTTAAGTTAAGAACAGATGGGAAATCTGCCTCTGTTGAGTTTAAGAATACATAACAATTGGGGCTGGAGAGATGGTTTGGTGGTCAAGAATTCACATGTAAGTAAGAAAACCATCAAATTCCGCTGGCATTCCATATAGTATTATTAGAAATGTTTTGTTTTTTAATAGAAAGGATCAGGAATGAAATTTAGGTATATAATGTGTTCATGACTTCACCATTGAAGTTGCAGTGGACAGGTAAAGACTCATTTCTTTCTATGGAGTTATTGGGGAATATCTCCGTCCCAAAGGGAAGCAGTCGTTAACTACAGAATGTTAGGATTTGAGTGAAATCGCAACTTACCTGTGGATTCAACTGAGCTCAGATGGAAATTTTAAATGAGTGTTTAGGTATATCAGATTTTCCATGAGGCTTTATTATAGACAATAAACTTTGACCTATGTAAAGTTTTAGACATTCTTTATACTGTTCACATATAGCATATCCAAATTATGTGTTTAAAGTAAAGAAAGCAAAGGGGAAGTTCTGAGAGTTATAGAAAATGTGTATGATCCATTATACCAAGCATATTAAATATAATACAGCACCACCTAAACAGGAACGATATAGAATCAAAATCTAATTTCTACAACGGCTTCATTCCCCTTTACCAGTGATTAATTTTATTAAGTAATCTTTTTTCTAGAAAATTTAAAACACTTTATACATATTACTTCTATCAGCTATTAAACCATGCTCAAGTAAGATTTTTAGTTTTATAGAAGTATATAGGAGCAATGAATCCCAGTTAAACAGTAGAAGGGTTCTGGCTGCATCTAAGAACAGAACTAAAGAAGATGATGCTAGGTAGAACTTACATCCACATGTATGCATTAATGTGAAGGTCACACTTGATCCTAGGTATAAAAACTCCATTTTTTCTGCCTTTCAACTTCTAGTCAAAACGTACATGATTATTCAAGTAGATTCTGTAATTGCCCGAGGAGACAAGTCTTGTCTCTGGCTTTTTAAAATCACTCTGTTACTAGGATTAATGAAAAAAGAAAGAAAGGAAGAAAGAAAGAAAGAAAGAAAGAAAGAAAGAAAGAAAGAAAGGAAGGAAGGAAGGAAGGAAGGAAGGAAGGAAGAGAGAGAGAGAGAGAAAGAGAGAGAGAAAGAGGAAGGAAGACACAAATGCATGCATGTGCAGATCTCTTATCTTTCAGTCTTTTGATCTTTTCTCTTTTAATCCTTTCTATTGTGCTTTCCTGACACATGTTTATCTATTTTAGCATGCAGAAATGCATATAAGCTCAATTCCAATAGACATTTCTGCGTACTAGTGGAATTCCGCTTGGAAATGAAGCAGCAGATCCGATGTCAGGAGCAGCGCTCTAATTCAGCTTTTAGCTTTCACTGTTGTCTGACTGGCTGAGGGCTAACTATTATGGGTCTGTCTTAGGCGGGACAGGACAGAGTCTTGGATTCAGTGAGCTCCTTTCTTACTTTCTATTCCACTGGACTCTAATTCTGGGTTAGGAGCCAATCCTAATAAACCCACATTAATCCTTGCATAGTATAAAGTAGAGAGACAGACAATTAAAATTATGTTTCTTCATGTTAAAGTCAAGAATTCCCTAAAGATTAGGCTGTGGCCTTTTTAACTCTTTAGTTAAAAAAATAAATGAATGCAATTAAACAACTGTAGAGAATGTATATATTTCTGCACACAATGAAATTAGATCTAAAGAAATTTACTTTATGTATTTGCATGAGGAAGGTGCTCCAGTAGAAAAATATATACTAGAATTGATCATTTTAATAAAACATATTCTTGTTTTACAGAGAATAAGACTGGTATATTTGTTAAGTTAAATATGTACTCAAGTAATTTAAAAACAGGCTTCCACCTCACAAATGCAGAATCTCACAATGTACAAAACCACACCATGTGTGTAAGACTAGAGACAGTATATTTGGATGCTCTTCAGCATCTTGCTGTGACTTAGGAGTCATCTGAGCCCATGTCCCACATACCAATGACAGTAGAGTTGAAGCTAATGAGATACAGACTTAGAAGGTGCTGATCTGGGTGAGAATTCAAAAACACTGTCACTAAGGGATGCATCCTACCAGAAAAGGTCTAAATTTCAAACACTAAACATCTTTGAGGAGCTACTTTAATGTTTTCTAGACTATCATCTGTGCTAGTGCATCAAAGGCAACTTTAAACATTATTTTAAATATTAATCTACACTGTATAATGAGTTGAGAATTTGTAAAATTTATTCTTTGATTCAATTCATGAGCACCGCAATATTAATACATGTCTAATGCTGCCATGGAGTTAAAATAGTCCTACCAAGAATTTATGAGAAAAATATCACAGGTAAAGTTGTCAAGGAAACATTGTGTTGAAGAGACCATGGAATTAAAAAAAAATGTTCTCAGAGACTTTTCACATTAAACTACTTAAAAATATTTTTTACATAACTATTTTTCCTTGAGGTCAAAATCCAACTCTGGAGTAAGTAGCAAAAGGAAAACATGTAGTGAAGTCTTCTGATGACAATAATAGCCTTTTCCGTTTTTGTTTTAAATCAAGAAACTGTGCAAATGCTCGGCTCCCCTTCCCAGCACCAGAGCCATCTCTCCAGCTTTATAATTCAACCTGCAAACAGATTAAGCAGCCGAGTTTGTGGAAAGCATGTTTGCTCTATGCTAAGAACCCTTGTGTGACACTATGGTGACTCCCCTGACACTTTGAAGGGAACGGCACACAGCTCTTACTCATCAGCAGGGAAACCAGGCTGAGAATTCACAATTCCTTTGTAACATCAACTTCTTCATAGAAATCAGTATTTGGCTAAGAGGCAGGAAAGACTTTGTTAGCTTTGCATGTTTTCTTTTCTTTTTCCTGTCAATATCACTCAAAAAAGGCTGTAGGCTGTTTTCTAAGACAACTTTAAAAATCTATCAACTGAAATATTTTATCCTAATCTTTGATATTTTGATAACCCTATAAAAATTTAAATGAGAAGAAATCATGTAAATTTTAAGCAATTGATTTTTTTTTTTTTTTTTTTTTTTTTTTTTTTTTTTTTTTTTTTTTTTTTTTTTTTTAGGAAAAGGATGAAAAGAAAGTTCTGAAGAGCTCATTTCCTTGAATATATGTTTAAATGTAAAAAAAAAAAATTCTTACATCCATTTGTCTGATTTACTAATCATATAGTTACAGTCCATGAGGGAATCACATTGCTATAAATCTGGCTTACAGGACAGATGCTCTATGACAAAATTTATCTGAATGTAAAAATTCAGATCTTTGAGAGACAGTTTCGCTTTATTATTGTGACTATCACCACTTTTAAGTACAGAAAGCTTAGGCAGGCTAAGGAGAGCAAAATTTATTTTCTAAAAATCTTTTGAAATTTTGCTTTGGGCCACAAAAGAAGCATATGTGTGTAGATAGAAAATAAAATGTTGTATATAGCACCACTGAGTCTCAAATCCTCATGATCATAAGAGAATCTTCTGGAATGGTATGTCTATTTTCTCTTTAGTAAACAGAGATTAGAGGTGGGCCTTAGAAAAACTATTAGAAGATCTTTTTATCACAAAGTTTCTGTGCTCTTCACGAGCTGTTTGGTTCTCTATACCGCCACACACCTCCTCTCTGTACCACCTACCTATCAGAAACGATCTAAAGGCTAAATCATTGTGCTGTATCCATCAGATCTGCACACATTTTAAAACAGAAGTACATATATTCAGCAAAAATCCAAAGAAATGTTGCGGGCTTCACCCAAAGAAATGGCTTTTCAGTACTGAATTTTTGTATTTTAAAACTTATTTATGTTTATTTATGTGTATATGGGTATATCTCTGTATGTGTTTGACATACCCGTTCAGGTGTCTGCAAACTTCAGAAGGGAATATCAGCTCTCATGGTGCTAAGTGACAGGTGCTTGTGAGCTGCCTGACATGGGTGCTGGATCTGAACTCAGGTCCTCTGGAAGAGCAGCAAAATGCTCTTAACCACTGAACCATCTACCTGCTTTGAAATTTTAGATTTTATGACAACTGGGCCAGGAACTATTTTTGGACAATGAGGTCTAACATTTATTGACTTTTTAAAAAATAAGTATTTATAGGTCATATTAAGCATAATAATTCTATATAATTTTTCTTTACAGAAATACTTTTAAACTTTATAAATTTCAGAAAATGTTAAACATTTTTATAACTGAAAGAAAATAAAATATAAAATTTAAATTCTGTAATTAACAAAATTGTATGATCTTTCTTTTAATGATGATATTAGGTCTTAAATGTAATTAAAATGGATAGAAATGTTTGGTTAGCATAAGAATTATAATCTGGTCACCAGATCCCAGCTTTATGGGGAGTTGTGATCAGTAATGAAGGTCTCCTCCCTTCTATAAATGCACTGGGTTGGGAGATTTTTATCTAGGGCCTAAATCAATCAGAGCACACATGAGATTGCTCCATATGCTCCTGACCTAGCCAGAAATTGACTTTATTCCATCGTTCTCTCTAGCCCACTGTTAGGCTCTTCTGTTGGTGAGCACTTGTGGAATGCCTGCTTTACAGATAGCATCTGGGCAAGACTTTGGAGATGGCATATGAAAATTCTGTATGTGTTTTGGGAAATTTTGGGGAGAGTAGAGTGAAAAAACATTCAAAATTACTATACCACTGAAATGACTAAAGGCTGCTAATAAAGGCACAGAGTAAGAATGATGAAATGATGATGAAATAGGAAAAAAAAAACCCCTCTTTTAAGATTTCTTTACGTGTGTTGAGTGTTTTGCCTGCATGTATGTCTATGTACCATGTATGTGCCTGGTGAGGCAGAGGTCAGAGGGTGATGGAGATCTTGGGCCTAGAATTCCAGGTGGTCGAAAACTGCTGTGTGTGGGAAATGAACCAAGGTTCTTCTGCAAGAAGAAATGTTCTTAGCCACTGAGAATCTCTCCAGCCTACAAGAGAAAGCTTAAAAACACCTGTTCTTACAAAAGAACAACGAGGAAGGCCCACATTTGGCTTTGGATGTCCTGCTAAGTTGTTCGCGCTTTAACTTGTAGGGAGTGAAGGATACCTGAGAAATTCTTAATAGGGAAATAATACTATCTTACTTGTGTTTTAAAGCACTTCATTGTGATGGTGGAAAGAAAGGCAAACTTGAGAGTACTCAAGGCAGGAAGGCTAGTTTATGATGACTGCCATGGTCTGAGTCAAGGAATGACAAGGAGCTGAAGTAACGTGATTAGTTAATAAAGGTGGGGTGCAGAGAGATGTAGGTAGTAGACACTGGTGCCAGAAGGAGTGCAAAGGGTAAAAAGAGGGAAAGAACAGTGCTGAAACTGCTTAAGTCTATAAACGGAAACAGAAAGCCCAGAAGAATGGGTGCTGTGGATATCGCTCTGTATAAATAAAATGCTGATTGGCCATTAGCTCAGGCCTGTTATTACTCTTATATTCGGCCTATTTCCATTAATCTATACTTTGCCACGTGGCTCATGGCTTACCTGTACATTACATCTCACTTGTCATGGCGGCCGCTGGCCCGTCTCTCTCTGACCCAGCCTTCCTTCCACCTCATCGTCCTCTCTCAGCCCCGCCTTGTAGGCGTGACTATTACCGAAGCCTCAATGGGGGTTGGAACTTCCAAGCCAAGGCTGGAATGGCTACCCACTACAATGGGGAAGACTTGATGTGCAGGGGACATGAGCTGGATCTCATGAGGGGGGGTGAGCACAAACACACTGATCTGGGAGTCACTAAGAAGGTGGCAGTGGCTGAAGTTATAGAAATAGATGTGTTTCTGGTGAATTTCATAGATCTAATCTTCAAATAAACCATTATTTCGGTTTAAAGGTATATTATATTACTCCCTAAATGGAGAAGAAACAGGTAGACAAGTATCAGAAAATGAAAATGGAATTATATAACCCCTGTCCCAATGACATCAGGAAGGAATGGTATGGTATTAAAGATAAGGAGAGTTCAAATACTACAAATATTCTAAGAATTGGCTGTATTTGTAAATGTAGTACTTACTAATCTTAGTAAGTCCTAAAATAATATTATATGATCATATATGTCTCAGTATTTATATATTTCTTAAAACTTTAACTTTAAACAGAGGCTTTCCCAACATCCATTTGACATGATTGATAAGATGCATCATGTAGAGTTTTAGGACTTATATGCCATAAGGACTTACATGACCAAACAATACATAGTTTAGTAGGAAAGACACATAATCATATAAATCTATAGCTCAATAACCACAGTTGAACATATTGTAGACCGGAAGGTCTTCTAATACATTTAAAAAGAACCCCAATTACTATGGCAACACGAAGAACAGAGAGATTTTTTTTTCTTTCTGAAGAGATAATGGTAACTTTGTAGAGAAGATGCAATTGAACTGGTCATATTAATATTGATGGATATGATGTTATTAATAATATAATACTTTAGAATTTTTAATGGTTCTGGCACTGCACTAGGCATTTATGTTACACAATTTATTCTTTACAAGAAAACAGTCTGTGAAGCCAGTATTATTGTCTAACCTCATCTAGGAACTTTTCCTTATGGGGTAAGGAAATCTCCTAGGCAATTAGTAGGAAAGTAGGGCTTAAAATCCAGAACTACTTGATTTAACACTGAACCCATTTTTTTTTTTCTATGCTCAGTGCTGCCCGGACTCTCATAGGATGTACAATGTTCTTCAGGAGGCTGGCAGAGGGCTCTAAGTAGAGAGATCAACATTTGCAAAGGCATTTGGTCTTGAAAAGGCAGAGCCCTTCTGAGGAATAGAGGAATAGTGCGGTATAGAGGGAGACAACCAGAGGAGGGAATGTGCAACATGCATTGTTTCACAGCTTTGCATGTCTCATTTCACCCAGTTCCTACAACACTGCTGAGGAAGGCATGTCACTGTGACCATTAGCATGAAATTTCAAAATAAACCCCAAGCACATACCCACTCATTTTTAATCCAAAGCCTAAGTTCTGAATTCACTATGTTACATTGCTCATCACAAATGCACATCTATATTTTTATCACGGTTGTACATCAGTTGTATAATAAGAATATGGTTAATATGTGCCATGGGCTTTGGAATTAGGAAATGACTGTTAAAATTAAAGAGAACAGTTTTAGCCAGTAGTCAACAATGTGACAAACAGCAGAGGAATATGTAGGTATTGAAAAATGAAAGATGATTATTGGTCATCTATTCAAGAAATTTGGTTGTGAAGGGAGAAGAGACCTATTTCATTCAAATTTTATATTGCATATTTACCTATTTTCAAAGAATTTGCCTCAGTGAGAAACTAGACTGTATAAAGTATTCTAAGGCCACCCCACACAGTTCTAGTCGCTCTCTTTTCAGAGGATAACCTTCCTAAAATCCCCAAGAATGCAGACTGATGTTCATGTAACCATGATGAAGATACACACTGCCTAATTTATAGCTAAGAAAATAAATAGAATATGTAAAAGAAGTCCTGATAATACTTCAAATAGGTCTTGTTGGAAATCAGAATAAGATTTGAGAAGTAATTTCAACATTTAGCTCTTATAAATGTCATGTTGTACTTAAAATGATCCCCAGACTGGTAGCATTCCATTAAATGTGTAAAATAAAGATGACATAAGTTTGTCCATAAAACTACCCATTTTAATATATTATCTGAGAATGATGATCTTTCTTCTTTCTGGCATTCAAAAAAATCTTTCTTTTAAAACATGTTAGCTGGTGAAATTTTTTTAATTGGTATTTCCAACATTTTTTGAAATGTAACTCATCTCAAGGAACTATTGTTTTAGGGAATTTTAGTCATGTAGCAATAAAGTGCTTATACAATAAAAAAAACTTTAAAATTTATAATTCTTTGTAGACTGTACAAACAGAAGTAAATCATAGCACAATGCTCAAGCTATTGATTGTGATTTACAATAAAATATATAATACACATATATTACCCATCTATATATCACAACATTCTTAGCTTGTTATGCACGTTGAGAACAACTAGATATGCAATGTCTGACTGAACTTGATTGGAATCTTTAAACAGATAATGCACAGGACTTAATCAAAAGCTTCAAGACACACTGGCAGTAAAGATTAAAGTGTGCAACCCCCAAACCATTCCAAAACGGCTTTGTCCAGATTCAGCTGAGTTTGGGTTATCGATTTAAATATAGTTTCAGAGACGCTGGAGAAAAGGTTGAGATGACTTATTGCTACTAGGAAGTAAAAGGAAGTAACAATCCTTGTGCATATGACTTAATATTGAAAACAAACAAGATGAGGAAAAAAACTGTGTTGGCAACTAAAGGTGATTAAATTTGTGAATTATGATGTGATGCTGTTCACCGTACGAAAGGATGGGTTGACAAGCCCTCGTCCATAAAGCTTCCTCAGAAAACGCTGCTCCAATATTCAAGTTCCATAAATTAATAACGGACGTCTTTGCTTGGGAAAGTGTTAACATTCTATGCACTGTTATAAGGACTGGGTGATTATGCAGGTCTGTTTAAATTTTAATAAAAATGCAAAGAACTATCAAAATAAACAAATATAATTATGCACGCTGAAGGCTGCACCGAATACTTCTAAAGAATAACACAAGAAAATTAATTTCTCTGTACTGGCTTCAGTGCAGCTAGAGGCCTCAGCGAACAAGGTCCCAGAAGATCTCAACTCCAGGAACATGACAGTAAAGTGCAGTGAGAGCCGCTGGTGGCAGTATGACTGTCTTTGCAAATAACATTGCCTCTCAATGTGGAGTGGGTGATGATTTAAGTACCGTAGTCTCCATGCATTGATCAAAGTCATTTATTATATACAATTTATCCCAAATATTATGGTAACAATAATTCCCAAGAAAATAATTTTTTTGATATCAAAAGGATGTGATATGTAACCTAAAAGCTCATTTTGTTTACTTTTCCCTAAAGTATCAGTATTATGAATAAAAACTAGGTATTGTTTGGTTTCCAAAGGAAACTATTTTCCTTTGTTTTTGTTTTAAATGTTGCATGCTTTTATTCACTTACTTCTGAACTTTTTCATTGGCTGCTTGGGAGACCTCTATAGCACACTGAAGCTGTAATTCCATGTTGGCTTGCTGAGTCAGAGCCTGTTCAAGTTGGGTGGCCAGTTCTTCGTTCTGCTGCTGAGTGATGGAAACAACGCTCTCTCTGTTTTTTAAGGCTTCTTCATAGGTACTAAGGGCATGGTTAAACTGTTCCTTCAAGTTTTCTTCTTGAGATAATGATTTGTGTAAACTGAGAAAATACAAAAATACAAATATAAATATGTAGGCTGACAGTTCAATGATTTTAATAAAAAAATCTTCATTTGGAACCCCCACTTCTAAAAATCTATATAGAAATACTTAAGTGGGGAAGTGTAAATAGGTTTTTTAATAACATATTATTATAATTGATCATTGTTCTGTAACTCTGCTATTAGGCCAAAAGCTAGGCAGACAACTGATTATCTGTGCTATCAAAGCACACAGAAAGATGCTGTAAAATGTTAATTTAATTATGTCAGTGTAAATATTACATTCAATTTTCTTTTAAAGGAATAGCACAGAACTCAAAAATAAAGTATCTCTAGGTAAATAAAAAGTATAATAAGCTGACTGCAAAGACGTGAGAAGAGAATGGACCTCAGTTTGGGAGATCCAGGGCCTATTGGAGCACTTAATGAGAATGAATGAGGTTTGTGCAAATACCCATCAGCCTTATACAGACACACGGTGGAAATATGAATGAAGGTAAAATCACCAGTCAGATGACATGTATTCAGATATATATTTTTATGGTTAATGAATCTTGTGATAAATACATCTACTCATTAAGTGATATGGAGAAAGAGCATATAAATTAAGACTAAATGAATGCAGAAGAAAATGCAGACAAATAGAATCCTAAAATGCTAAAGGTCAGATCTTTGATATGTCATTACACCCACCACCTGAGGTTATTTTGAAATGGCACCAAGCACCTCACTCAATTAAATAAAGACATTTTGAAAATATAAATATTTAATAAGGGAAATTTAAAATCCACATAGGAGATGTTCTTTTTTTATTAAATAAAATCATTCCAGTATATGCATACAAAGGAAATGTCGACTGATGTGTTGGGAGTACAACCACTGAGCTATATGACACAAGTTGATAATATGAATGAAAGCAATATAATTCTTAAAGCTGCAAAAAGCTAGACAGAGAACTCCAGTACTGGCCTAATGCTGGTGTGACACTTCATCTAAAATTGTTCAGACGAAGTGATTATAAATTTCTTCTTTTCAAGTTACAGATAAGCCTTTATGGTCTCCTCACCACGGGGTAGGTATCATGTAGAAACAAAGACAGTTGACATAGCAAAAGAAATCATTTCAGGATTTAAATTAATCCCTAACAGTAGAGATTGTTGCTAAACTCTGGTCAATTGGTTATCCCGTGTAAAATTAGAGTGATGTGCGGATGGCTATGTGATTGGACTCTTTACATCCTAGCTCACAAAGGCTACTCATTCAAACTGCCTCACAAACACCCAGCTCCCAGCAAAGTTGTTAAGCAGAAGCAGGAACTACAGCACTCTTTGTAAAAGTTACATCACTAATACCCTGCAAAGGCATCTCATGCGTTCTGAAAAAAAAAATCTCTAAAAATAACAAATTGTGTATCTTAACTCACTAAACCTTCAAACAACCTTTTTGAATAGCCTTCTTTACTGTCTCTGTTTTGTGAGTGAAGACACTGAAACAAAGAGAGGCAGGTAATTTAATCAATCTTCCCCCTAGCAGAATCGACATCTGAACCCCAGTCTCCCCTCATTCCCAAGCCCTGTTGGAACACTCACTCCTCTGTGCCTGCGCATCTACAGAGCTCTCATTTCTACTTCAACCTTCAGCCAGTGTCTCAGACAGGAAGCTTTTCCTGCCCAGGGCATTTGCTGGCACAGCTTTCCCTGTGTGCAGCTCCTACTCAGCAGGGAAGTTCCAGTCTAAACACTGCTTCCTCTGACAAGCTAATGAGACTTTCCACATTGAATGGTTCTTATTTGTTAGTTCTTTGACAGTTTCATCCAAGCATGTAACATATTCTGGTGACTCTATCCCACACCTTCTCTTATTTTCATTCTACCTGTATCAACCTCATTTTCTCCGACCTGTCTCTTTCCCAGATGCAAGACCATTTGGTGTTGTTTTGTGACCCATTTAGTTTAATCAGGGCTGTCTGGTGGGGTCACTTGTGGGCACACAACTGAAGGCAAAGACTCCCCTGTCTGTGCTCAGGACTGGCTACCACCCATTCTTGCGCAGATCCAGTGCTGTGGATATCTGTTTGCGGTGAATGTGTTGCTCTGACTGGTTAATAAATAAAGTGCTGATTGGCTGGTAGCCAGGCAGGAAGTATAGGTGGGACAAAGAAAGAGGAGAATTCTGGGAAGTGGAAGGCTGAGTTAGGAGATGCTGTCAGCCACTGCCGCCATGAGAAACAAGATGTAAGGATACCATTAAGTCACGAGCCATGTGGCAAGGTACAGATTTATAGAAATGGATTAACTTTAGATATAAGAACTAGATAGCAAGAAGCCTGCCACGGCCATAAGTTTATAAGTGACTATAATGTGCTTTCCCCCTTATTTTGTAGTTTACTTCCCACTGACAATATATTAATATTCCATTATTAATTGTATGGTCAAGTTTAGGTAAATGTTAATTTTTTTTGGGGGGGAGGGTTTCGAGACAGGGTTTCTCTGTGTAGTTTTGGTGCCTGTTCTGGATCTTGCTCTGTAGACCAGGCTGGCCTCGAACTCACAGCGATCCACCTGGCTCTGCCTCCCGAGTGCTGGGATTAAAGGTGTGCCCACCACTGCCTGGCAGTAAATGTTAATTTTAAGGTCTACATTATTTTATGAGAAGTACATATTCATTAAGAACTTAAAAACTCAAATGTTTATTCTTCTAAGGAAGTTTCCTATATGAACCCAAAGTAGGGAGAGCAACAAGTAAAGTAAGGAGACTATGCTCTTCTCAGCATATGGATGTTCATAAGCACCTTAGTGCTCTTTTTGTTTCATAGTGCTCTACCCTACAGGGACATCAGGACCACACTGTCTGGCTTTCTTCAAGCAAGCCTGTTGAATATAACCTCCTTCAAAAGTTATTTATTTCAAGATGCATTTTTCAGCATAGCAGAAGCATTACAACTTAATGACCCTTAAATAGTATAGAAATAAACTGAGTTATAGTGAGAAGAAATGATAGACAAACAGAAGAATCACTGAATCACTCACAGATATTCAAAGCACGTGATCAATGTTACACAGGATTGTAACTTTTCCTATTTTCTATGAAGGCAATGAAATACAATAAATATTTTCAAGTCATGTTTCAGTTTTGAAATTATATAAGCTTAATGATTCAATGTTCTCAAGTATAGAAAATGAGACTGAAACATTTTAAGCGGGAGAGCTGGTCCTGAGGTCAGAGGAGGTGGGGAGCTGCCCTGCCCGCGGCCGCCATCAGCTGCTACACTGGGGAGAGCAGGTCCTATATCTCATTTGGGCAGCACAATACAGCCAATCCTGTTGGCAGAGGTGTGGATGAGCCAGCCCCAAAGTTGTGAGTGTGGCCGAGCTGTCCCCGTTACTCATCTGTCATGTGCCAGCACAGGTAAGGGAAAGACACCTTCCCGGGCCTGTCCATCAATGCCCGAGGCAGGTGGGAGAGCTGGCCCTGAGGTCAGAAGGGTGGAAGAGCTGGCCCTGCCTCCACCAGCTGCAGCACTCTGGAGAGCAGGCCCTGCACCTCACCTGGGCAGCACAATAGAGCTGACCTGTTGGTGGAGGTGGAGGTGAGCCAGCCCTGCAATTGTGAGCCTGGGAGAACCTCTGTCCCCGTTATTCATCTTTATGTGGCAGTATGGGTGGTGGTGGTGGTGGTGGGGCTGCCCCCTCTGCCTATCAACACCTGAGGCAAGTGGGAAAGCTGGCCCTGCTCTCCACCAGCTACAACACTTAGGAGAGCAGGCCCTGTACCTCAGGTGGGCAGCACAATAGAGCCAATCCTATTGGTGGTGTGGGTGAGCCAGCCCCGAGATAGTGAACATGGAAGAGCTGTCCCCATTGCTCATCTGTCATGTGGCTGCACGGGCAGGAAAGAGATGCTGTCCCTCCCTCCCTTCCCGTCAATGCCTGAGGCAGGTGGGAGAACTGTAGCACTCAGGAGAGTGGCCCCTACACCATGCCTGGGCAACATAGTAGAGCTAACCCCGAAGGTGTAGGTGTAGGAGATTCAACCCTGGGGAAGTGAAAGCAGAACTGGCCCCACCCCTTGCTCATTGCTTCAAAAGGTGTAACTTGTCAAGGCAATTCAGGAGAGTTCATCCTGGGGGTGAGAACAAAGGAGAGTGGGTGGGCAGACCAACCCTGCAACTACCCAGGCCCAGAAACCAGGGTTATGGGTTGGCCCATCCCAATGTCCACCCAATCTGTGACCTGCTGGAGCACATGAAGGCACTGGTCCTGCAGACCCAAAGCTGCAGGATCTCCACAACCCAGGGCAACAACAGGATATCCAGGAAGAGACCTAGTGAGTGTAATAGAAAGCAGAGGTTCTTGCAGTGAACACTGGCAAGTTAAACAAAGAGTTTAACTTCAGGACTCACTGTGTCACACTGCTGCTTCCACAACAAGATTCCCCTCCCCCCTTTCTTTCTTTCCTTTCTTCTTGTAAATTTTATTCGGGGTGGGGGGGGGGGCTGCAAGGGCAGAGGGGTGGGAACAGAGGGACAGGAAATGAATGGGACCAAGATGCATGATGTGAAAGACACTAAGAATAAATCAAAAGAAATTTAAAAAAATTACTAAGTAACTGTAATAGTTAATCTCAGCTGTCAACTTCTCAAGATTCAGAATTATGTGGAAGACAAATTTTTGGACTTGTCTGCAAAGGTGTTTCCAGGAGAATGTAACTGAGGTTGGTCATCTTGAATGTGGGAAGCCATAATACACCCATGTCCCCCTGCCTGGCTTCTCTCAGCAACAAGAAGAGCGACACAGTACTACTCCACACTACTAAATTTTAGTCCATAAGACTAAATTATCTCCAGATTACTACACTGAGTATAGCAGAGGATCAAGATAGAAAAAGTCGCTCAGCAGGTACTTCTCCAATAAGTGGTATGCAAAAGACTTTTTATTTTTGGACACTGAGGCTTGCTCTGTTTTAGGCTAGCCTAGAATTTGCTATACAGTCCAGGTTGTCTTTGAACTTTCAGTTCTCTCAGGCCTGGGTTTATAGTTACGTGCTACAACGCCTTGTTGGAAAACCCTACCCTTAAGCCCACCTTTAGTAACTTAGCAGCAGCAGCAGCAGGCCCTGTTATCATCAGTCAACAAAAGGCAACACGTTTCCACTGTTACCACGAGTTGCATAATCTTACTATGTGCACACACTACCCTTATAAAAAGCCAGAGCCTGACCACTATTGCTGGGAGTCTCAGCTGGGGTCATTCTTGTGGATTCCTGGGAGTTTCTTTGGCATTGGCACCAGGTTTCTCCTTAACCACATAATGGCTGCATCAAGATATCTCTTTTGTTGCTCTCCCTCTCTGTCCCTCCCCCCAACTTGACCATTCCAATCTCTCATGCCCCCCCCCTCAGTTTACCCAGGAGATCTTATCTATTTCCCCACAGAGACAGCTGACCCAAGCTCATGGTAGCTCATGGACTCTAGACCAACAGCTAGGAAGCCTGCATGGGACCGGCTTTGGCCCTCTGCATGTGGGTGACAGTTATGTAGCTTGGTCTGTTTGTGGGGCCCCTAGCAGCGGGACTAAGATCTCTCCCTGGCACATGAGTTGGATTTCAGAACCTATTTCTTATGGTGGGATGCCTCTTGTAGAGGGGAGGAGCTTGGCCCTGCCTCAACTCGTTATGACCTGCTTTGTTGACTCCCATGGGAGGCCTAACCTTTTCTGAGGAGTGGATGGGGAGTGGGGAGGAAGGAGGTGGGGGGAAGGCACAGGAAGAGAGGAGGGAGAGCAAACTGTCATTGGCATGTAAAATTAATTAATTAATTTTAAAAAAGCAAGAGACTTCTCTTCCAGCCCTATTTCCCCTTCCACCTGGGTCAGAGGCAGCCTTTGCACACCCTCTCTCTCCCAATAAACCCACTGAGTGAGATCTGTTGCATGGCATAATCTTTGCAGCATACCTTGGCCCAGACCCGCCAAGGTACTCTGCCACTAAATCTTAACACACCTGGCTTCAACTTCCTTTCTGTAGTGCTTTCTCTCTGTTCAGATGTTTCCTGGTTGTCTCTGTCCACAGCCCTATGATTTTCCTGGACCCTGACTCAGTACCATTTCAGCTTAAAGTTTTTAGTGCTAACAGGCCCATGACCACACAACAGCATGCATTTTTCACGAAATGTATGTTCACCTCGACTGGTATGCTCATTTGCTTGTCAAACTCTCAGTTGTGATGTCACACATGGGTTCAGCTGAGGTACTTGTCCATTTGCAATGTTTTTCATTTACACCACATTTTGATGCTACTTTTCTGATGGCCTCTCTTTTCTCCATGGTGCAATATTCAATTCCCAAGGAGAACATCTCACTTACTGCCCTATAACACGCACTTAACTCTTTAGTTTAGGCTTCATTTATCTTTCGGTAATGGCTTAATAAATAGTGTGATCTATATAAGCTGTTTAATTGGATAAATTGTTAGTTATTATTATGTGGCGCAATGCTATTCATTAAGTGATGCTGTGTACAGTGCATGAAAAGCCACGTGGTACAACAAAACCCACTAAAAGAGTTTATTAAGAGGAGGAACAGAGGGGATGTGCTTGGGCCTGTGGAAATGGTCGTGCAGGGAGGGGGAGGAAGAAGAGTGGGGAGGAGTCTGTGACCTGCTTTTTATGAATTCCCCCACCCCCACATGCACATATGGGCTTACATAGCTACACCATACATGAGCATATATTATGTGATCATGCTGCGTGCAAACTATATGATCATGCAGTGCACGGATTATATAGGATGTAAAGCCCTGGAATGACTAAACATCTTGCTTGACTACTGGGGAGTGGCCGGGAATTCCAACATAAATAGTTTGGGTTTACAATTAGTTAGAAGTAAGGTAATGTAGACTAGTAGCTCCTTTGTTTAAATCTTTGTGTGAGTGCTTGCAGGGTATGTATGTATGTATGTATGTATGTATGTATGTATGTATGTATGTATGACATGGGTGTATATAAAGCATGTGTTCATTTTTATGGATGCCATGGTATGCGTGTGGAGGTCAGAGGACAACTTCAAATGACTGTCCTTACTTCCCCCTTGTTTGAGACAGGGTCCCTTTGTCATTCACCACTGTGAAAGACAGCTGGTCTTTGCTTCTCTGCTTCTCAGACTGCCAAAGATGTACTGGGGTGCTACTGCATTTCTTTGTGTAGGCTCTGGGAATTCGAACTCAGGTCCTTGAGCACACACAGCAAGTACTTCACCCACTAAAGCACCTCCTTGTGCAACAAGCACTTCTTGACTTGGACTGATTTGGTCCCCCAAATGTCTTCTTGCAGTGTCCAAAGACATTTTTAATTGTCAAAACCATAACCATGGAACAATCATTTAGTGGGAAAAAGGCCAGAGATGCTGCTAAACAGTAAAGTACAGCTCCTGATAGCAGTTATCCATCTATTACTGAAGAATGCTGAGTGTAATGTAGAAGAAATGATGTTGGCTTGTACTGTACAGAAGATAAAGGTTAAGTTTTAGTCTTGAGTCTACAGTGTAACCCTGAGAAAATACTTTTCTTTCTGAATATTAACAAAACAATGAGAAAAATCTTGAGTTCAAAGGACCTTGAAGGGTAAAAATTCTTAGCACAAGCCCTGGCCAAGAAAACACATTCTTATCTGTGAAATTTTTATATGATTTCTATCTAGTTGACTTTGTAAAACATATTATGCAATACTAAGATATTTTGTAAACATTCTGTTGAAAACAATTTCTTGTTGTTACAGGTTTTTCATGAATTGGGAGAAGTAAACCAGTTTCCTCAACTTTTATTCAGCTACCGATAACATTCTTAAATAATTCTTTAAAAAAAAGAGGCAGGCTTATCTTGTTTTACAGAGTAAATAAAACCAAAGCAAAGTATGAAAAACAAAGTGTGTGCTGACTTGTTGAGGGAGAGGGTTTGCCTTTACTTTCTGGTTAATTGCATTAATTAATTTTCCAAGGTCCTTTCAAGAAAACAATAGCTTATTTTACTTATTTTTTGAGGAAATTAGCTTGTACTTCAATAGGCTTTAATTCTGAATAACATACAGAGGGAAGAAAATCTATCCCGCATGGTTAAACTTGTAGACCAAGAGATTTCATGAGTAAATAAGGCCACCTGGTGACGTCACTGTTGCTTCCTCTTTGTCACAGCTGGTTTAATTTAAAGAAACAAAATTATCTCAGAGAGTATATTTTTTTGTTGCAGTGTAAGACAATAATTTCTGCTACCCAAAACAACCAAATGGTACAGAATAACTCAATATCACTGAACACCAGAATATACATAATACTCACAGAAACACTTAGCAACAAGACACACATTATTTTCCAGTGTTCCTAGAACATACACCATGATAGACAATATCCTGGGCCACAAAACAAATTTCAGAAATTCAGAAGATTTAAAGCCAGATATAGTTTATTTTCTAACAAAAATGGAATGAAACCAGACATTAGTAACAGAAAGTTAATGTTACTCTAGGTTATATTTATTATTTAATTTTTTCCTTTATTTTTATTCTTTGTGTATGTGTTTTTGCCTACATACATGCAGAGCCTGTGGAGGCCAGAAGGAGACATTCATCCCCTGGAACTGGAGTTACAGGTGGTTGTGAGCTTCCATGTAGGTGCTAGGAACTGAACTGGAGTTCTCTGGAAGAACACCCAGTGCTCTTTACCATTGCACTATATTTCCAGCCCTATCACTCTAGATTTTATAAGCTAACAGGAAAGTCACCAACTACCTGGAAACTAAACAATATATGTCTAAATAATCTCTGAATGGAACAGAAATTTCCAAGAGAAATTAAACAACACACAGAAGTTACTGGTAACAAGAGTTCAGCACACGGAAATCCATGGCACAAAGCTCAATCAGTGCCGAGAGCAAAAGTTACTGCGTTCAAGCACACACTAGGAGATGTGTGATGTAGTAACTCAGCCTCCTAAACTCCCTCCTCAAGAACCTTACACTAAACCAGTACAACAAAAGTTACTGCGTTCAAGCACACACTAGGAGACATGTGATGTACTAACTCAGCCTCCTAAACTCCCTCCTCAAGAACCTTACACTAAACCAGTACAACAAATGCAAAGCCACAGGGAGGGAAGTAACAGGAGCACAAAAAGCAGGCAGAAGATACCTATCACCAATGCAAGGAGATGTGAAAAGTTTACTAAGAGCAAGGACACACACCACACATAAAAGTGGCAACTTTGAAGAAGTAGGGTATTTCTCAAAAAATATTTGGCTTTTTTTCCATTCAATTACTTCATTTGAGAACAATAAGATCTCCTATGTCTGGAAATACCAAATATCTAATGCAGTGTTTTTAATTGCAGTTATCACATTATTTAAACTATAGTCAAAATTCATTAATCCAGATTATCCATCTGAAACTTCACATCCTTTATAACCATCACTCTATCCTTTGCTAAGTTCAGATTTTAAGATTCCACATGTAAATAACAGTATACTGTATTACCTTTTTTTGTATCTAGCTTATTTCATGTACTGTAATGTCCTCTACATTCATTCATGTTGTCATCAATAAGTTAAGCCATTTTACAAAACAGAATATTCTATTGCACATGTGTAGCATATTTTCTTTATTTATCTGCCCACTGACAGGCAGTTATTTCTATCTTTTTCTAGTTTATTCTTATTTTAGTTACCTCCATGTTGTTTTCTACAGTGGCTATACATTACAATCCCACCCACCAACAGGTTCTGAGAGCTGGCTCTTCTTCACATCCTCACCAGTGGTTGAGATCTTTACTCTTTCTGGAAATTAATAGCCATTCAAGACATCACTTACCAACACAGTGTTGCCATTTATAGAATAACTTTAGCAACACCAGATCATTCATTCTTCGCAAGCTTAGGTGAAATATTTGCCAAGATACATTGTGGTATGGGCCATAAAACATATCTTAGCAAAATTAAAAGAACAGAGGTCATAAGATATGCTCCTAAGCCATTATGAGATTAAACTTATAATTAATATACAAACAGGGCTAGAAAATATTTGGAAGTTAAGACAACAAAACTCTAAATGCATATGGGCCAAAGGGGAAAAAACTGGAACGAAGTAGAAAATGAAAACATAATTTACCAAATTTCATGGGACACAGAAAAGTAATGATGTATATAAAAAGTTTAAAAGAAAGGATGCTAATGAGCTAAATGAGGCACAGTTAGCCTAATGAGAAGAGATTGTTGAAATGTGGCTAGAGATAAGCTATGTAAGGAATTTGGTCTTTGGGTTAGAAAAATTACATCCTCACTGAAATATTTTGAAGGGAGGCTACTGAGATTTGCTTTAAGATTCTGCTTTGGTTATGGGGTCTTCTATAGGGCTAGCCATGTTTCAACTACTTATTGGACAACATGTTTCTCTAACAGGTAAGCATTAGCTTGCTTGTTCTTCTGAATAGGACAGCTTTGGAATCTCAGCTGAATGAGATGGGAACATGCTAGAGTCCAAATCTACAACATAGAATAAAGTTTAGGAACTCATTTTTAGTTATCTGAACCAGAATATCTATGAATGTTTTTGTTGTTACATATCAGGATTCAGATTTACTAACTTCTCCAGGTATTACAGTTTGGCCTAAGAGAGGATTTCTTTAGGATCCAGTTAGGAAGTCTTAGCTCCATGGTTGTTGCCTTCATATCCATTTCGTTTCAAGGGGCTGCAATCTGCTCTGTGCCCAGTGCGTTATTGAATTTGCTAAACATTAAGACACTTTCCAAGCCTTATCTATCCTACCTATCTGAAGCCAATTCTTTCTAGAAATGCATTCTTTCCCCGCTTTGCAATTCAATTCATGCTGGTTTCTGTTTACTTTCCCAAAGCTTCTCAGGCTCCTTGAGAGTGCTTCTCCTCCTCCACTTAGCCTTTGACTGTTGGCGCCTTCTCTTCTTCCCCATCTCTCTCCTATCAGCTCATTCTCACTCTTCCAGTTAGTCATCTGTAACATGGCAAATTCCTCTCTGGTAAAGATGGCTGCATCGAGCACCAGATCTGCACAAATACCTTGAAGACACTGCCAACTGACTATTATGTAAATAATTACCACATGATGTCTGGGTGTGAACTCATGACCTCATTTTATATCCTTCTCAGAAGAGCTTTTTCTTCCTGTCATTTTCTACAGCACAGCCAAATTTCGTCCTTCAAACTCCAAACCAATGTGTCATCTTTAATATGTATCTCTCAAGTTACAATCTAATCAATTATGCTGATTTTCACTTAAATCCCTCCTTCACCTTTCAGTTTCTTTCCCTTTATCGCTGCTACCTTTATATAGAATGTCTGTATAATTTTTGTAAGAGGATTAACACGATGGTTTTATTTTATTCCTTTCCTTGAGTGAGTTTTCTAAAGCAAAGAGAGTAGTGTATACCTCTTGGATTACTCCTCAGCTCAGTTCTCATCATGCAACTATTTATCCATAAAACTTCAGTCAGGATGAGTATCTTTCAGTTTCCTTAGAACCATGAGCCCATTCTGCTTACACATTTCCCCCCATCTCACCTTGTATATGAGTTTCCTCAAGAAATATAACTTAAGGGCTAGAGAGATAGCTCAGCAGTTAAAAAGTGCTTACTGTTTCATGAGGGATCCCATGTTTGGATCCTAGCACCCACATCAAGGGACCGGCTAGGTGACTTTCTTATGTGATTTCAAACTGAATAGATAGTATGTATCAGGCGAAAAAAAAAAAACCTCCAAAAACAAATGCCCCCCTCTTTTTAAATTTTTTTTTTATTTTCCAGAGCTGAGGACCGAACCCAGGGCCTTGTGCTTGCTAGGCAAACATTCTACCATTGAGCTAAATCCCCAACCCCATCCCCCCCCCAACTCTTTTTTTAATATTAGGTATTAATCTACTACCAAAAAGTGTTTTTCAGTCAATATCGGTAGAATAAGTGAACTAATTCCTGATTCTCACCCCAGATCACACAGTTCTTAATTTTTGTGTCTTAATGGTTGACGAGAATCTTTGTGAAGTGTCTAACCCCTGTATATTTATTTTATACTCAGTAAACAATGTGGATTACAGGTTGGTTGCTCGTGAGCACTAGGAGTAACCCAGGGCCTAAGATTAAAAAAAAAAATTAAATGAAATCAAGAAAATGAAGCATTGAAAACCTTTTATGAGTTGGTTTGCCCTGGAAGACTGAGTGGGCCCATTGGTGCAGGATATTTGCTGGACTTGAGCAGGTTCCCGCAGTGCCAAGAACAAACAAGTCCTACTGAAGCCCGCCTGTGGCTCCGTGTATATTTGCTTGTTGTGAAATAATTTTTGAAGGGGTTAGTAACTGGATATTTATTGAACAACTACACACACAGAAGTATAATGAATAATAGCAACCAAAACAGATGAAAATCTAATCTCAATCTCCTAGGTTTATTTTTATTTAGGGGATGCTAGGAACTGAACCCAGAGCCTCCATAATGGGAAATACGAACTCCATCATTGAGGTACACCCACATTCTTTATCTTACAGAAGTTTCACTCACCATTTTATCTGGTACTTGACAGAATGCTTACTAAATACCTGAAAATCAGTTCAACCCTATTTCCTAAGGGCTGTATTCCACCTGACTCATTCTGGATTTTCTTGTGTGTGGATGGCCATCCACCAGAGATGTGGCATGCATGATAGACCCCACAGAGGAGGAAGAAGGGAGGCTGAGACATGATTCTCCTCGGGGGGGGGGGGGGGGGGGACCTCCATTTTTCTCCCATTTTCCTTTATTTCTCTGATTTTATAATATTTTCACAGAAGTTTATATAATCCGCAAAATATTAACTAGTGAGACAGAAAGCTAGTCTCTTTCAACAGATCAGAGAAGGAAAGAAACAATCTTTAATTTTTTTTTTTTTTTTTAAATATAAATTTACCTGTGGTGATTACAAAGAAGCGACTAGTTGTCATACCCGGATGGTCTCTAATTTTAGTAAATGACACACGCAAAGCCTATGTCCCTTACTGAAAAGAAAATTAACTTCTTTTTTGTTGTATTTTCAATGTATTCTTCTGTATAACTCTGGAAACTGAGACCTGACAAGGTGAGCCTGAGCTTCTTGCAGACTGACTTATCTCCATGTTTTAGGGATTATAAAGATAAAACTGAGGCTATTGTTTCTTTTAGAGCTGAGGCACCAGGCAAAGCAATTCAGTGAGGTTTCTTCAAAGGGAAACACTTGCATATCACCAGTCTGATAACACTAAAACATGACTTACAACACACTTATAAATATCAGAATTCCTTTAAAAAAATTTAGCTATTAATCGGGATGAATGCTATTTACTTTTGTTTGGCTCTCCAGGGAATACTGTTTACTTTGCTTTAAAATGTATGTGAGTCATTTGGTTATATGCCTTTTTTAATTAGCTTGAAGGAAGCAATCACTGGAGAGAAAGCGGAAATCAATTCTGATCCGATATTGATAGCTACTGTGCTGTAAACTGTGTGTCCTTTCTAATTAAATGTAAACATGTTCGGTTCTAAAGTCCAGCAGCAATGACAACAGTCACTAGGAAGGATTGCTTAAGCGCTGCTCAGCTGATTTGCCTGCCCTTTCTTTCTTTCAGAGCTGTGCTTGTGCAATCAGTGGTGGGGTGAATGCTCGTCCTAACTGACATTTTTTTTAGGTTGTCTTCAGAGAAAAGGTTTGACAAGAATGCAGAGCACCCTGTAATACTTAAAGTTACTTATTAACTCCGTCCTTCTGATAGCTAATCAATGGCATTGCAGAGAGTCAAATTCGGTGCACTAAACTGCCCCCTTGCCTAAAGCCAAGTCTTGGTAAATATTTAATGGCTGTAAAGGTGTTTTGCTAGTTATCAAACTGATATGTTAAAGGACTCTTAAAAGCAACTTTATCTTTCCTTCCCTTCCATAAATAATTTGTTCAGCAATATAGGGTGTGGGTGTAAAAGCATTTTTAGTATCTGGTTCAGAAAAGGACCCCATGAGAATGAACATAAAATGATGTTCATTTAAATTACAGACAACCCTATCACACAAACAGAAGAGGGAAAAAGCACCAACTTCTCTTTTGGTAGAATGCCAACTCAAGGGAGGAAAGAGTCAGGCCCTTTCACTTTCCCGAGCACCACCGCAGCTTGCTGCAAACCTGCTGCACAGCTGTCCTCATAAGGAAATGGTATATGAGTGCTGTGCCTATAGAAGTGCAACACACTCTGCAAAGCTGGGAGACTCTAGATTTGTGGGGTTTTTTATTCAATATGGCAAAGGTTGAGTTTTACATCTTTATATTTTCAATTATCCTCCAAATTTTGTGCCCCCTTATTTTAATGACTCTGGTTGGTTAAGCAGAAAAAAAAAACAAAAACAAAAAACAAAACAAAATAAAAAAACCACCAAAAATTTCATTTTTTAAATAAGAAGAAATTTTTATCAATTTAAATGTTTTTAGACTACTTGACAACTAACTAGATTTTTTTCTAGAAATGTGGCTGATTTCTTTAAACTTATACTCATTTCAGACATAGATTTTTAAAGGATGTTTAATACAACTACCAAATACTGACCTGAATTTTAATAGTCTAACTGTAGAAAGTCCAAGAATTATCTTCCTAAGTATTAAATAAGAACTGGTAACTCAAAGCATTATATTGAATTAATGACCTTTCAAAATATACCCCACATCAAAGGGTTAAAAATGGGGCTGGAGATATGGCTCAGCACTTGCTGTTCTTGCAAAGGACGTGAGTTCGATTCCCAGTACCCACGTGGTGGTCTGCAATGATCCATAACTACAGTTACAGAGGATCTGATACCCTTTTCTGGCCTCCACCAGCACCAGGAAAACTTGTGGTGCCCAGACATAAGCAGGCAAAACACCCACACATATAAAATAAAAAAAATGAAAAACTTCAAAAGGCTTATCACTGAAAAGAAAAAAAAAATGTATTAGAATAAACTGGTTACATTTTAGGATGAAAAAAATAGTACAAATGTGCTGGATTTGAGGTGGCAACATGAAACTGAACAATCCTGACTGGCCTGCTTACTTTACTTCCTCTCAGGTGGATGAGAGGAAGGCATCGACCTGCATATGGACAGTGTATGGAAGAGAAATGGCCTCATCATCAGCGATGCCTACAGTGAAGTTTAGAGATGTCATCAAAAGTTCACGTGCCGTGATTTCTCCCTAAGATTCCACCAAAGGATCATTTAACAGTATTGTATACGTCAATAAAATAAAGAATTATGCACCGGTCTTCAAAGGAATTTCATTTTTGTACATTGCTGACCTGAAAATGTCAGTTTGGAAAAAAGGAATATGGGTATAAATACTTCACATCTCCTATTTCTGGTTTGTGTCTCTTCAAGACATATCTACAGTGATTTTTATCTTGGATGTTGTAACATATAAATGTGTTTTTACTTCTCCAATGTTGCACAGTGATGAAGTGCCAACAAGAACTAAAGCAGGCCAGCAGGTACACGTCTAGGGCTTCAATATAAAATAGCCATGGAGCCAGCTGGAATAAGTTCAAAATATGATCAGGTTGCACAGGCAACCAATTAACCATGTAAATGGAAAAATATGAACCGAGTATCCTGCCAGTGAAAGAGATGAACACCTTTACAGGAAATTAAAAGTGTTTTTTCCAGGCTATGAGTCACAGTTGTTCATATGTGCAAAGACAAAGAAAAACTGTATTAAGGATATTTTATCAGCAAGATGAGTTCTGAAACTGGAAAACACGGCATGATGCTATAGGTGATTTGGCTCTAAGCCCTCTTTAGTATGTTTTCTCTCAGGAACTGGCTTCAGAAATTGCATAAAACAAGCACAGAAATCTATAGGTATACACAGGAGGAGTACCTAACCCAGACTCAGTGGGAGATTACAGAGGACTTCAATGAAGACATGATGTCTTGGCTGAGGGTGAAAAAGTAAGAATTCATCAAATGAGGAAAAATGGGGTATTCAAACTAGAGCAGGGCATGCCAATTGTCATAGAGGTGTGAGAAATCTATTGCTAACAACTTTTAACTTTCACGGCCTTCCAAATTTGGTTATTTCTAAGGCACTTTAAATCAGTGGTTCTCAACCTATGGGTCTCAACCCCTTTGGGGGCTGCATATCAGATGTTTACATTACAATTCACAGCATTGGCAAATTACAGTTATGAAGAAGCAACAACATAACTTTATGATTAGAGGTCACCACAACATGAGGGACTGTATTAAAGGGTCGCAGCTTTAGGAAGGTTGAGAACCACTGCACTAGATACTTACAATAGAAACAGAAATGCTGTCATATATCTGACACCAGGAAAAATCTCATCTCAGAGTTGCTGGTAAGTCTTTGGTTGAAGACACGGCATTCTCACGCACTCAGGGAGTACCTGCAGTATACTTTCTAAACTAGTTAGTGCTAGATACTGAGCTAGGTGCTATAGTTAAGGATAGCATGTAATAGATGAACGTGGATATTCTTGCAGAACTTAAGAATAAAGCTCACCCAGCTTTAGGAAAGACCCAGCTGGCAGATGCAGGTCCAGAACAAGAGGCCCTGTCTGCCCACCGGTGTTCTGTTCTATACAAGGCTTCAAGACACAAATTCTTTGAGTTTAACAACTAATGTATTATTTCAAATTTTATACTTTCATGGTGAGTCTTCTTTTTTAAAAATTATGCATTGTCTGGGATAAATAGTATATCAACAAAATAAATTCTTTAATTTATAAATATATTTTAAAAGTATTAGTTGTAATTTTCAAAAAGTATTAAAATTTCTGGAAGATTTATCTGCTAAAAATCTTTAAGTATCATTGTTTTTCAAAAGATTTTTATTGTCCTCTGAGAGATGAGCCCAAGGTTTTTGGTATTAAGAGAAGGCATGAGCCGAGTGGTGGTGGTGCACACCTTTAATCCCAGAGGCAGAGGCGGGCAGATCTCTGTGAGTTCGAGGCCAACCTGGGCTACAGAGTGAGTTCCAGGAAAGGTGCAAAGCTACACAGAGAGACCCTGTCTCAAACAACAACAACAACAACAACAACAACAACAACAAAAACCAAAGCAAACAAACAAAAAAACAAAGGAAAAGATAAGGCATGAAACCACAACATATTTGTTGTCCTTTAATATCTCTACCTGTTTTGGTAATTATTTGATATAAGAAATTATATTCAGGAGTGAAAAACATAACTACTATAAATCTCTGCAAAACAACGAACGAATCTAAAAGACAAATTTAATTTAAATGTAACAGGGAATTTAATGTGATTTGAGGCAGATCGTTTTACCTTACAATATCTTACTGTAGAAAAAGAGATGAGGTCATTTCAATAAGGAAAACGTAATTTCCTTCATGTGAAAGATCCAGTCATAATGTGCTTGTTTCCTTTTGCAGAGGCCCTACCATCTCTTTGTACTGAGCTTAGCCACAACCTAGTGTGAGGTGCTCCAAGACTAAATTTGTTTTTCATCTGGAGAAATTATGGGCAGATACAATCCAGTAACACTAATTTAGGTTGGGAAATGTATATATAATCTTGCAGTAACACTAATTTAGGTTGGGAAATGTATATATAATCTTGCTTACTATTAAAGAAAATGTCTGTTATTTGAAAAATAGATTGAATATGGAAATAATATAACAGGAATTGAGTATGGTTGTGTAAAGAGCTAAAAACTGGTAAACATCTTACTTATTTTATTTACTTTGTCTTTTTAAAAGGTATGAGTTCAGAAATAAACTACAAATATTAACATATAGAAGATTCGGAGTTTCCTCTACATGTTTTGTTTGTTTGTTTGTTTGTTTGTTTGTTTTTTTGAGACAGGGTTTCTCTGTGTAGCTTTGCGCCTTTCCTGGAACTCACTTGGTAGACCAGGCTGGCCTCGAACTCACAGAGATCCGCCTGGCTGTGCCTCCCAAGTGCTGGGATTAAAGGCGTGCGCCACCACCACCCGGCACTTCTACATGTTCTTTATGAGGCAAAAATTCTTTAAAATGTCATCTGCTTTTTTAGTTTTGTAGTTTATTAAAATACATTGAGTAACAGAATATGGAATGAATTTATTCTTCTGAAAAAATACAGAGAAATAAAATAAATTCGGTTTGGTAAACACAAATGTACAATTTTGAGGTATTAAGAAATTGCTGACATAATGAAACTGAATTTTAGTGAAGTCATGGAATTTTCATGAAGTATCACCAACTTTCTAGAAATTCATGAATTATAATGTTTCATTGTACTATAGTTAAGGGATGATCATATGGCGGCACAGGTGAAGGAAAAGATTCCTGCTTGAAGAAACTTAGAAGTCACTTACATTATCAATGAAATGCAAGATGACCAGTAGATGTTACTGAGAGGGGAAAAGTAATATGAAGTTTTGTAATCAAAATCTTTGTTCTTCCATTTAGTATCTATGTGATTTGGGGCAGATTATTTGACTGAAATTTAGATTGTTCAATAGTTGTTTATTTCACATAGTTACGGGGAGAAAATTACATTAGGAATATGAAACAAGCCTGCTAAACCAGAGTGCTGCATGAATGTCAGCAAACACTACCACCACCCTTGCTGTGGTGGACTGCCTAGGAGGCACAATGGTGAGGACTGAAGAGACACCCCAAGGTTAAAAGGAAGGCTGGCCTTTGAGAAGACCAAACGTGGGGGTTATACTGAAGCCTGAAAGAAGGGATCTGGGATCATGGCCATAGTTCAGGTTAGGGGCATGTGGGTCATGAGCAGAGCCAGGCAACAAGCACAAGGGTCTGCTTTCATGGGCAAGCAGACCTTGATTTGGGGGCAGCTGGATGACATGCTGTGAAAATATCTAGACTCACATTGCAGATTCTGATAAATGGCGGTTTGGAAACCTCAGGAGCTGAAGGACAGTATACCTCTGAAACAAGATTTCTCATATCACAAACTTTAAAAAAAAATCTAGGAATCTGGCCAGATAAAAAGATCCAGGAAAAAAAAAGGAGTTATTATAAAATGGGGTAAACAATTAGGTAACATTAAATAGCCAAGATATTTTCAATAATTTAAAGATAACTTGCATATGTAAAGAATATTGCTTTAATTCTAATTCATTTTGCACCACTAACAAAACATGCCATTTTGTCTAAATTTTGTTCTACTTTTCTAGGTATGATTCTAAATCTGTAAGTAGTAAAAGATAACAGTAAACATAATTTTTAATGCCTTTTTGGACATTTATATCCATTATATATAATGTGTATAATAATCTTCAAAAGTGTTCATTAAAAGTGATGAATAATTGGGAGATCTAGAGAAAGCCATCAACTGCTTTTTAATTTTTTTTTTTAACTTTTAAACCATTTAAATTAAAACAATTCAGGCTACTAGTTGCCTAAAAAGAGGCAAGTGCTTATTACTTTCATATATAAGAGACAAAGAATATAGATAACAACATGAGAAAGTCAAATGTCTAAGAAAGCTTTCGGAATGTCTTAAGTACAGAGTTTTAATATTGTATGCATATGCAGGGTGGTGGTGGCACACGCCTGTAATCCCAGCACTCAGGAGGCAGAGGCAGGTGGATCACTGTGAGTTCGAGGCCAGCCTGGTCTACAGAGCTAGTCCAGAGCTACAGAGAAACCCTGTCTCAAAAACAAACAAACAAACAAAAATATTGTATGCACAATTTCATAATAAAGATCATCAGATGGAAATTTTTTCCATTGGTTAATAGAACGTATATGCTAACACTTACTTTCCAACCCATTACAGCCGCTTCTTAATACCACTGCCTGTTTTCTGAGAGGCAAGCCCATAGAAGGCCATTTAGCCTAAAACCTAAGGACTAAGGCTTACAGAAGAAAGAATGAACATCCTGCTACTTGACATTAATCACATTAACTGAGATCACCTAGCAGACGGCTCTGGCATTACTCCTAACTGGAAGACATTGAAACTAAAGCATAGGGCTTTAAAGTTAATGGAATTGCACAACTGAAACACTCTACGTCAACTTGATAATATGCCCCTAAGTTATTGTTCATGGATAGTGCCATTTCTGTTTGGTCAAGAGTTAAAGCGTGGACAGTAATTCCCTATTTTCACAATATTCTTTCTGACAATAAAGATACCAACTATGAGAACAGTTTTTAGCTGGTTAAACCTGATGTACTGGTTTTGTTAATAAAAAAATTCATGACAATTAATGAAGTAGATCTATTAAAGACAGTCTCCAAGGCAGTACAGCTGCCACACCTACAAATGAACTCTTCATGACCTATATTATTCAGAAAGAACTGTAGTAACTTGCACTAAAATCTGTTACTCACAAAAGCTTCAAGTCAAAGCATTACTCAGAAGCTGCCAAGACACTTCAAGTGGAGAATACTTGATACTGCCACCTTTCATGAAGCTTTCACTTGCTACTCATGTTGATTTCAACAACACATGCTTTTCTACAAAATTAAAGTTTACTAAATGCAAATCTAAAATCTTGTTTTAGATAATTATAACTTGGTTTAGTTCCAGATTTCATATTTTGTTATTCAGTTGCAATGAACAGAGAGCTTTCTGAGTGGTCATACTTCTTTTTCTTAATGTCAAGTTCTTTTGTTTGTTTGTTTGCTTGTTTTTTTGAGACAGGGTTTCTCTGTGTAGCCCTGGCTGTCCTGAAACTTGCTTTGTAGACCAGGCTGGCATTGAACTCACAGAGATCTGCCTGCCTCTGAGTGTTGGGATTAAAGGCATACACCGCCATGCCTGGCTTAATCTCATGTTTTTAACAGTGAAGCAGTAAGCAAAGAGAAAAGACAGAAGAACCTCAGGGTTCTGGACAACTTGCTTGAGATGTTTTGACAAATACAAATCAGTGGAACATTTATTTTGTACAGTCTCTTCCTGAAAAACAATCCTGTGTCATAAAAAAGTCATGCTTTGCTTTTAAAGCTCCCTGGGAGGCAATAATTAATTTCTATCATATTTATTTTGTTTTATTCAATTCTATAACTCCCATGAACTATAGTCAAATTAGTTTTTGTGAATATGAATCAGAATCTATTGAGTGAAGTTCACTGTTTAAGAATGACAGAGTAACCCCAAAAGGAGGTTAATTTACTGCTCATAAGTGGAATATTCCAGAATATTCCTTTACACTGTGTGAAAATGTGTCACTGTGCCTGGCTTAATAAAGACATGAATGGCTAATAGCTAGGCAGGAAGAGGTTAGGTTGGACTTCCAGAGACAGAGTTGACCCTGGGAAGAAAGGCAGAGCCACCAGCCAGATATGAAGAGGTGATAGGAGGTGCAAGATGGGAGAAAGATAACACCACATGGCAAAACATAGATTTAAAAAAATATGGGTTAATTTAGGTTGTAAGAGATGGTTGAGACAAATCTAAGCTAAAGGCCAAGCTTTCATAATTAATAAGAATTCTCCGTGTCATTATTTGGGAGCTGGCTGGCAGGACAGAAAAAGACTCATTAAATATGGCACCCAACATGAGGCTCAGATATCCAAACACAGGGCCTGAGAAAGCTAAAAAAAGTTCTGGACAAGGAGCCAGATGTAGACTCCTAGCCCTGCTGTCTCTCAGGTGGGCCAGTGCTCAGCAGCATACAGAGACATGGCTCCTAACCATTGCCTGGGGGCTGGAACCAACTTGTGTTAGTGCAGAAATATATGCTATCTTTAAAAGTTAATGTGTTTTATATCTAGTATCCTCCTATGAGTGAGTACATACCATGTTTGTCTTTTTGAGTCTGGGTTACCTCACTCAGGATGATTTTTTTCTAGATCCATCCATTTGTGTGCAAACCTCAAGATGTCATTGTTTTTCTCCACAGAGTAGTACTCCATTGTGTATATGTACCACATTTTCTTTATCCATTCTTCAGTTGAAGGGCATCTAGGTTGTTTCCAGGTTCTGGATATTACAAACAATACTGATATGAACATAGCTGAGCAAATGCCCTTGTGGTATGATTGAACATTCCTTGGGTATATGCCCAAGAGTGGTATAGCTGGGTCTTGGGGGAGATTGACTCCCAATTTTCTAAGGAAGAGCCATATTGATTTCCAAAGTGGCTGTACAAGCTTGCATTCCCACCAGTAGTGGAGGAGAGTTCCCCTTGCTCCACATCCTCTCCAGCATAAGGAATCTTCAGTGTTTTTGATCTTAGCCATTCTGACAGTTGTAAGGTGGGATCTCAGAGTCATTTTGATTTGCATTTCCTGGATAATTAGGGATGTTGAGCAATTCCTTAAATGTCTTTCATCCATTTGAGCTTCCTCTGTTGAGAATTCTCTGTTTAGTTCTATAGCCCATTTCTTAATTGGACTGTTGGGCATTTTGATGTCTAATTTCTTGATTAGACTAGACTGCTACTCACAACTACAGGGAGGCTACCTAGAAAACAGGACCCTAAGAAAGGCACAGGGATTGCCCAATGACAGAGAAATGGATGAGATCTATATGAACAATCTGGATGTGAGTGGGAGTAATGAAGGGTAAGTTTTGAGGGAAAGAGAGCTTAGGGGAGCAGGAGATCCCAGCTGTATCAAGAACAGAAAGGGAGAACAAGGAATAGCAGACCATGATAAATGAAGACCACATGAGAACAGGAAGAAGCAAAATGTTAGAGAGGTCCCCAGAAATCCACAATGATTCATCCTCTGTAGACTACTGGCAATGGTCGAGAGAAAGCCTGATCTGACCTAGTCTGGTGATCAGATGGCCAAACACCCTAACTGTCGTGCTAGAACTGTCATCCAATAACTGATGGAAGTGGGTCCTCGGCCAGGCCCCAGGTGGAGCTCCAGGAGTCCAACTGGCAGTGTAAATTGTTGAGACCAAGACTGGAAAAAGCACAGGGACAAATAGCCAAACTAATGGAAACACACAAATTATGAATCAAAAGCTGTGGAGTCCACAACTGGATCAGGCCTTCTGGATAAGTGAGATAATTGAATAGCTTGAACTGTTTGGGAGACATCCAGGTAGTGGGACCAGGACCTGTCCTTAGTACATGAACTGGCTGTTTGGAACCTGGGGCTTATGTGGGGACACTTTGCTCAGCCTGGAAGGAGGGGACTGGACTTGCCTGTACTGAATCTACCAGGTTGAGCTTAATCTCCAGGGGAGTCATTGGCCTGGAGGAGATGGGAATGGGGGGGAGGGGTTGGGGGGAAGGCAGGGGCAGAGGCGGGAGGACAACCCATGGCTGATATGTAAAATGAAACACAAATATCTATATAAAAAAATAAAATTTGAAAAAAAAGAGTTAATGTATTTTTAGAAAAAAGGACCAGACACCAACAAAGACAAGTATCCAGGTGATCCAGCCTCTCAGAATGCCTCTGTTGCAGTTTCCTCAAAATTTTGCATTCAGAACAACTGCAAAGCTACTAGCTGAGATGATCCAGCCACACAAACTACTCCAGCTAAGACTTCAGATAAGCTCTACACTTTTCCATCACACAGAGACTAAACAAAAAATAATACAGCCAGCTCTCCTATGACTTGACTAGCATCCCAAATTTCTCAGTGTCCCCTAAAGATTCCATCCCTGTAGATGTAACCGTCTTGTTAAATAAGAAACACAGATCCAATTGCAGAGTTAAAAGCCAAGAAGTCAGAGCAATAGCTGAGAGCTGAAAACCTTACCCTCACTGCTTCTGCTGTCTTTCCTCTCTGCAGGAAAGGTGCGTGTAGCTACTGCACATCACCCCTGGACAACAGAAAGCAGTCTAGAGAAAATGATGCCTACATTCACAAGAGGTGAGATGGGTGGTTTTGGTCATCCAATGGATTATAGATGTTTATCATTTAGAGGCATTGGTTACAAGTTGTTGTTGGCCATGGTCAGAAAAAAGGCTGAACAAAGGAGATTAGTTTCAGGGATCTCTTTCTGAAGGGAAAAGGGGGGTACAGTATAGAAATGATGGGGCAGAAGGATAGATTATTGAGTCTACTTTTGAACAACTACTAGTCTCAAATATTTTACATTGGAATGGATTTGTATATATTCACACAAATTTAAGGTTATTTTTATAATACTGAATATATGTTTCTATTCTTGTTTAAACTATTGTACATATGCAGCCTATTTAAAAATGTAATATAAAGTTTTAGTCCTTGGAAACTATTTACGATAATAAAAAATGACAGGTCAGTAGTTAGTTATCTATAGAAATCAAATTTATAGTCATGTTAGGTATGTTTTCAAGGTCAAACAGATAGATTTTAGATAGATAGATAGATGTTCTTCAAAAACTTCAAAGACCTACAGAATATGGTATTTAAAATGTTTTAAAACATCTAAGGGTTTTCATGACAGTAAGGCATGTCTGATCCTGCTACCACCAACTTACTTTAAAAGAGGATGGCAGGCATAAAAAAAAAACAAAAACAAAAACAAAACAAACAAAAACAAAACAAAACAAAACAAAAAACAACCCTCTATGTGGAGTTCACTTTCATTTGTGGCACAGTTACCCTCTGGGAAAAGAAACTACCCTTGCCTCAACTACTGGCAGTATGCTATTGGTGAAATTATTAAGGCCACTCCACGTAGTTAAAAGGGAGGTTTATTTTGTGGGGTACTTACAAATGAGGGGGTAGGTTACAGGGTCTGGCAAGGGTATAGCACAATCCGGCGTTGTTCTCTGGAGAACTCTGCTCGGTCTACCTCCAGCGTCCAGAGTCCGGGAACCAAGCGAGTGAGTCCTTCCCGATCCTTCGTCTTCCGCTTCCTCCTCCGCCCCGCCTTGTGGGCGTGACCATTACCAAAGCCTCAGTGGGGGTTGGAACTTCCAGGCCAATGCTGGGATGGCTACCCACTACATCTCCCCCTTTTGTCTAAATAAGAAAGTTCTAACCTAATACAAGACTATATACAAAGAGATGGTTATCAAATATTGTCCAGGAGTAATGAGGGATAATGACCTAGATAAATTGGAATTACGATAAGTACAAACAATATCAAGCAAAAAACACATAGTAAAATCCAGGGAAGTCTAGTGCATGGGTAGGTGGCGTGTTACAAAGATCATTCCAAAAGGTGTCCTATCCTAAAGAACCTGAGTCTAATACATAATATATCCTATCTAAGATATTATATATGTATATATACTAAGTTGTAACTATAACTGCTAATCTCCAACTTCATCAAAGACCTGAGAAGGAATATAATAATATCTGAGAAATGGGAGAAGGACGCAAGCAACTTTCGGGAGTCTTTAACTAAAAAAAAAAAAAAAAAAAAAAAAAAAAAAGCCCGGCTAGCTCAGTCGGTAGAGCATGAGACTCTTAATCTCAGGGTCGTGGGTTCGTGCCCCACGTTGGGCGCCAGATATTGGTGAAATTATTAAGGCCACTCCACGTAGTTAAAAGGGAGGTTTATTTTGTGGGGTACTTACAAATCCGGCGTTGTTCTCTGGAGAACTCTGCTCGGTCTACCTCCAGCGTCCAGAGTCCGGGAACCAAGCGAGTGAGTCCTTCCCGATCCTTCGTCTTCCGCTTCCTCCTCCGCCCCGCCTTGTGGGCGTGACCATTACCAAAGCCTCAGTGGGGGTTGGAACTTCCAGGCCAATGCTGGGATGGCTACCCACTACAGTATGCTGTCCAAATTGGACAAGCAGAGCATTAAAGATCACAACTGTCAAACTTTGCCAAGACAAGATATGATATAGCTAGTCCTTCAAAATTGCTGCTTCACAGAAAAGTCTGTCAGATATTGTAGGCCCAGAGGCAGAAGAAGGATGCCCCAATGTTGCAGAAGAACATTGGGGTGACTATGCAGCCAGATTTCTGTCATTTCTTTGTTTTGGAAGTTGATTCCTGTTTGTATCCTTCTTGTATCTTTGATGGGGTTAAAGACTACAGAGTTATAGTTTTATAGTTTTCCTTGTTACCAAATTCAGAAAAGAAACTTACATAAGAGATGTAAAGTTTATGAGGTTAAAAACATGAAAGCTTAAGTTGTTTATCTAAGAAGATGTTATAAGGTCTAAAAAGGTAATTTTTTAGGATGGTAATATAAGTGATAATAGAAAGCGGCTTAGGCATAAAACTCTGAACTCACTAAGGTAGGTTAGATGATATGGTACTTTCTCCAAATTTGCTAAATACAAATCAACTGGACATTGTGAATGTAATTCTTAACTGATAAATATCCTTATTGTTTATAGTTAGAGTTAAAACCTTTCCCTTTTATTTAGACAGAAAAGGGGAAATCTTTACTGAATATTCCTTTACACTGTGTAAAGATACATCATTGTGATGGTTTAATAAAGAGCTGAATGGCCAATAGCTAAGCAGGAAGAGGTTAGGCAGGACTTCTGGGGACAGAGAAGACTCTGGAAAAAGGAAGGAGGAGTTGCCAGCCAGAAACAGAGGGGAGACAGGAGGTGCAAGATGGAAGAGTGGTACATGCCATGTGGCAGAACATAGATTTAAAAATATGGGTTAATTTACGTTATAAGAGCTAATTGAGACAAGCCTAAGCTAAAGGCCAAGCTTTCATAATTAGTAAGAAGTCTCTGTGTCATTATTTGGGAGCTAACTGGCATGAGAGAAAAAGACTTGTTACAGTGGAAGATTTTGAATAAAGTCTTTTCTAAATCAAAAAGACTTTGCCATATTTGAAACTATTATTCATTTTAAAACAAAGCTATTTCCAAATTATCTGATATACACAAAAAAACCCAGAAATATTAGCTTCTAGGGCACTTATAAAAGCATCTAATAGCTGCTTTCCTTCTCACCTATAACTTTTAGTTTATCTCATACACCAACGTGAAAGATAAGGTAAAGAAGTGATGCAGGGGTGGCATACAGGTAAATGAGGAGAAGTAGCTGTTTCCAGGATAAGTATATAGTACATGGTATGTTTATTTATTTATTTATCCATTTTTAGAAATTCTGTTTTTAAAAACATCTCCGTGTATTTTTTTTTTTTTTAAGATTTATTTATTTATTATGTATACAGCATGTATCCCTGCAGGCCAGAAGAGGGCATCAGATCTCATTACAGATGGTTGGGAGCCACCATGTGGTTGCTGGGAATTGAACTCAGGACCTTTAGAAGAGCAGCCAGTGCTCTTAATTGCTGACCCATCTCTCCAGCCCCCACATGGCAGGTTTATTAAGTCATTAAGATTACCCTTGGGAAGAGCTGCCAAAAACTCTATAGAAAATATTCTTTGAATAAATAATCTGTAAATTTCAAAAATTAGAATAATTTGAGTAAAAGAAACACCTTGTATTTCTATATTTGTTACTTAATTAGCTTGTGGATAGTTCTATTAAGTAGCATAGTAGATTCTTATAGGTAATATGCAAGTTTGACAGGGTAAAAAGCTTCTGAAGTTCAGACACTGTCATATATTTATACTAAATCAGATGTCATAAAATGCATTCAAATTACTTAGAGTAGAAAATGTATATATTAAGTATAAGAGAAGTTGAGTTATGGATAATAGAAAAATTAATAGACCTATAAAGATAGGGGAAACATTATGTTGATTATATAAAATAAGATGCTATAAAAAAGAGATACAAAATAAAGAGCAATTTTAGAGAATAAAATAATAATTACTAAGTTAAAAGTTAGAGTACTTGTTTACACAACTATTCATGCTGCACATGGACTTGAAATAAAATTGAAGACATTTTTAAGAGCACACACCAGAACTTAAAGGATTTTAACATATTAAGAAAAGATATTAATCTGTCTAGGAGTTACAACTTTTAGCAATTAGAAAACCAGAAAGAAACATCAAGGGTAAAAGAAGGGAGGGGGGCTTACAAATAATCTTAAGGAATATTGTTCAGGGATGAAAGGAGAGAATTTTCAAGTTGAAATAATCTTTAAAAACAGATCACAATAAATGAAAGAAGTATATTCCCAGACATCTTAAGAGATTTCAGAACACCAAGGTGAAATAAATTTAATATCTTCTATGAGAAAAAGTCTACAAAGGTAAATTGATTTGAATCATTGTAGAATCAGTTCAGTGTAGAATCAGCAGGAAAAGAAGAGTAATATCTTAAAAGTTGTGAAAGGATATAATATTGAAATTAGAGTTATATATTCAGAGGCTCTGGAAGTTACTTAAGGGAGAAAGGAAGGATGAAGACAGAGTCCTAGAAATGGTGACATCAACCCAGAAGAGAGGGAGGAGATGTCAAGGATGACGAATGTACAAGCCCACAGAGAAGGCCAGAGGTTCAGACCATAGCTAGAGCACAGGGTGGGAACGCTGAAATAATAAACAGTGGGATCCCAGCATTTTTTCTCTTTATTTTTATTTTTTCTTTATTATTATGTGTTTTAAATTTTATACATCAGCCATGGGTTCCCCTGTCCTCCCCCCTCCTACCCCCACCCTCCCCCCAGCCCCTCCCCTCCATTACCATGACCTCCAGGATCAAGACACCCCTGGGGATTCATTTAAACCCGGTGGATTCAGTACAGGCAGGTCCTGTCCCCTCCTTCCAGGCTGAGCATGTGTCCCTGTGTAAGCCCAAGGTTTCAAACAGCCAGCTCATGCACTAAGGACAAATCCTGGTCCCACAGACTGGGTGCCTCCCAAACAGTTCAAGCTATTCAATTGTCTCACTTATCCAGAGGGCCTGGGGATCCCAGCATTTTAAGGCAGTATTGTATTAGAGGTGCATGGTTGTACAGAGGCAAAGACAAATATAGGATGATTTCCAGTACTTGATGGAGTGTCAAAAATCTTTTTGTCTTGTTCCAAAGAACATTCTGTTTGGCAAAGGGCTGACAAATTCAATCCAAAGGAAGACTACTGTAATTCTAGAATACTACCTGGTGAGACAGTCTCAATAGCACTGTTCCTTAGATTTCAAACCACAGCAGTGACTTGCATGTGCATTCTCCACAGGTCTGCATTTCATCACTGTTTATACTGAGAAATACAACGTTTTGGAACACAGTCTGGGTGTCTGTATGCCTTTTCAAGTGTTTTGTTAATGGTTTGTAGATTTTCAAAATATTTCTTCCATTTTTATTGGTGAAATCTACTGCACAACTTACAAATAGAGAAACTAATATAAAAATTGAAGAAGCTATTGATTCTTAGAATGTCTTTAACATGACAAAAATTGCAGCAACCTGTCTGATCAAGTACCACACATGGAATGTGTAAACTATTCCATGGGTGACAGAAAGAAGAATGTAATCTTGCCACCATTTCCTCCTTTTTTGGCATAAACTCGAAATTGTTTTTTAAGGTTGTTCTTAAGAATGCGTATGGGGTAAAAACTGACTAAAGAATTTGAAGTTATCCTCAAAAAATAAAAATAAGTATCTCAAGAACTCAAACATAAAGACAAACTGGAATGTGTCTCCACAGAATGTAAATACATTCATTATGTACTCATTTACAAATACTAAGTCCCCATATACAAGCAATAGTAAGTAGAATATTGATTCTGAAATTCCAGATTCCGTTTTCCTTAGTATGATTTGAAGGACTCTAAGAAGGTTGCACGCTTTCCCCCTCTTCACTCTCTTTGTGAACCCACTACAGATTTTAAAAGGTGGCAGCATAACAAAATTACTTTTACTGTAATGATTTCTGAGCTACTAAAAAGGTTAAGGGGTAAAGTGAATGCTGTTAATGCTAATGGTATAGAGTTTGGTCCTTTGTAAGGAAGATTAGCAGGCATGGGAGTTACAGACAACTGAGGCCTAACTGGGGTTTTCTTTCAGGGGCTCTGCTTGAATGTCTGGAGAGAATCACTTTGTTCTGTTTGCTGGCTGTTCTGTTTTCTGCACCATAAGAGAGGAATTCAAAAGTACAGAACCCCAAGAGGATTATTTTATGAAATCAGTCATCAGAAGTTTTAAACTGTGTCAATGGCCTATGTTGGCTATGTCAATGGCCAAGTAGTCATTTGACCTCTTTACTTGAGCTATCAACACCAATCTCTAATTACCATCTGTTGAAAAGATAGGTACCAATATTCTTTAAGTTCTTTGAACAAAATAAAGTCACATTATATCTATTTTATTAGAAAACAGAGAGCTCACTGGAATTAAAGTATTAGAATAAATGAATAAATCATGTTGACTCTAGCTACCGGTGGGAGTAAAATGCAAATCAGTAACACCAACAAATGGTACTGAATCAGATCAGTGTTCCGCCTCTGCTTTCTCTATTTAAGTAAACCATGTTCTTCTTCTCGTAGCTTGTAAGACATATGAATACAGCAGCACAAAGACATATCTGCAAAACTGTTCTGCATTTCAGCACCAGGAGAGCCCATCTGGAAGCTGTGACGAGAAGAGCTAATGGACTGATGGTAAAATGAGGGAATGTGTCTGTCTAGCACCTTTTAAAAGCTAAAACATAATTTTCAGTTACATCAAACTGGGAGAAGCTTCCTTCACTGAGACAGTAGCCACAAACCAGGAGGGAGGGTAGCCAACTATTCATTACACAAATAGCTATTAACATGCATTTTCAGTCAGATACTATATTAGGTTAAGAAATCAAAAGTTCAGTGAAAAGTTCTAATCAAAGATGTTTTCCTGACAGATCTGTGAAGCCATGGCTGAGGTTATTACTTTGCATATAATTACCCAGTTGTTCTATTACAACTATTCCTCGAATAGTAGACTTTTGCATACAAATTTCACTGTCCTTTTGTTGAAAGTATTACCAAACTGATCATATTTGTTGGATTCTCAATTCTGTTCCAATAACATGAATATCTGTCTTCTTACCAACTCCAGTGTCTGTCTTGACTGATGCCTGAGAATACTATATCTTGCAATCTGTAGTCTACTTTCCCTAACTGCTTCCTTTATCAAATGGCTTTAATAATTCTTTGGCAGTCATTTGGATTTTCATATAGAGTTTACCATTAGCCTATATTTCTACAAATAAAGTAGATGTAGATTTTTGCCTGAAGCATGTGGAGCCGGGAGTTCATAGATCAGTTTGTACAGAGTTGCTGTCTTGGTCACACAGAATCTTCCTTTTGTCTATATTTTGTGTTTCTCCATATGGGTCTTTCATAATCACTGCCAGAACCTTTCTGTATTTTTTTCAATGTAGAGTGTTATGTCAGTAAGATGGAATTTTATTTAAATTTTTGTCCTTCTTTTGCTTTGAGACTTAAAAAACTAAATATTACAAACAATGTTGATATGAACATAGCTGAGCAAATGCCCTTGTGGTATGATTGAGCATTCCTTGGGTATATGCCCAAGAGTGCTACAGCTGGGTCTTGGGGAAGATGGATTCCCAATTTTCTAAGGAAGCGCCATATTGATTTGCAAAGTGGCTGTACAAGCTTGCATTCCCACCAGCAGTGGAGGAGAGTTCCCCTTGCTCCACATCCTCTCCAGCATAAGGTGTCTTCTGTGTTTTTGATCTTAGCCATTCTGACAGGTGTAAGGTGGTATCTCAGAGTTGTTTTGATTTGCATTTCCTGGATAATTAGGGATGTTGAGCAATTCCTTAAATGTCTTTCAGCCATTTGAACTTCCTCTGTTGAGAATTCTCTGTTTAGTTCTATAGCCCATTTCTTAATTGGACTGTTGGGCATTTTGATGTCTAATTTCTTGAGTTCTTTATGTATTCTGGATATCAGCCCTCTGTCAGATGTGGGGTTGGTGAAGACCTTTTCCCATTCTGTAGGCTGTCGCTTTGTAATATCCAGAACCTGGAAACAACCTAGATGCCCTTCAAACTGAAGAATAGATAAAGAAAATATGGTACATATATACACAATGGAGTACTACTCACCAGAGAAAAACAATGACATCATGAGGTTTGCAGGCAAATGGATGGATCTAAAAAAAAAAATCATCCTGAGTGAGGTAACCCAGACTCAGAAGGACAAACACGGTATGTACTCACTCACAGGAGGATACTGGATGTAAAACAAAAATGACTAGACTGCTACACAACTCCAGGGAGGCTACCTAGAAAATGGGACCCTAGGAAAGACACATGGATCGCCCAATGACAGAGAAATGGATGAGATCTACATGAACAACATGGATGACAGTGGGAGTAATGAAGGGCAAGGTTCGAGGGAAAGAAAGCTTAGGGGAGCAGGAGATCCCAGCTGGATCAAGAACAGACCATGATAAATGATGACCACATGAGAACAGGAATAGGCAGAATGCTGGAGAGGTCCCCAGAAATCCACAATGATACATCCTCTGTAGACTGCTGGCAATGGTTGAGAGAAAGCCTGATCTGACCTAGTCTGGTGATCATATGGCCAAACACCCTAAATGTCATGCTAGAACTCTCATCTAATAACTGATGGAAGTGGATGCAGAGATCCTCGGCCAGGCCCCAGGTGGAGCTCCAGAAATCCAATTGTCAAGAAAGAGGAGGGACTGTAAGAACGTGAATTGTTGACACCAAATTGGAGAGGCATAGGGACAAATAGCCAAATGAATGGAAGCACATGAATTATGAACCAAAGGCTGTGGAGCCCCCAGCTGGAGCAGGCCCTCTGGATAAGTGAGACAAATGAATAGCTTGAACTGTTTGGGAGGCATCCAGGCTGTGGGACCGGGACCTGTCCTTAGTGCATGGGCTGGCTGTTTGGAACCTTGGGCTTACACAGGGACACTTTGCTCAGCCTGGAAGGAGGGGACAGGACCTGCCTGTACTGAATCCACCAGTTTTAAATGAATCTCCAGGGGAATCTTGGCCCTGGAGGAGGTGGGAATGGAGGGGAGGGAATGGGGGGAACGTGGGAGTGGGGGCGGGAGGGGGGAGGACAGGGGAATCCATGGCTGATGTGTAAAATTAAAACACAAATATAATAAAATTTAAAAAAAAAGAATTCCAAACTGTTAACTGTTGGGATACAACCAGCTAGTGAAAGCTGTGGGCAAAGAAAGTGGCATTTATGCTTAAAAAAGAAAAAGTCAAGTACATCTAAACTGGTGCAGCTCTTAACTATACCCCAACTATCATATATAAAACTTATTTTTCATTAAATAATAAATTGCTACATGATTGTAAAAAAAACCCTAAATATTAAAATTTCATTTTTTTGTCTATTGTTAGCAGGTAAAAATAGAGTTAGCTTTCTTTTTTGATCTGAATTAACTTATTCTAGTAGCATCATTGTCTAATACAATTGTTCTGTTTATGAAAAAAGGTGAATTTCCCTTCCATTTCCTACTCAAGAAATTATAACTTCTCATCAAACAGGGAAGTGGTGAGCTATCTATCAACACTCTTTTCTCATTCTTATAAGAGTTGTTGAGACTTTAACATTAATAATGATAGCTGTGACCTTCCCCCTAGGCATTTTTTTTTTAAGTCAGTTTTACCAAGCAACTAGGCAGGTTTTGAATTTTCTCCTGTGCTTTTTCTGCATTCTCTTTTCACTCTTTACTCTGTTAACAGTCAGAATTTACACTGATTTTCAAATGTTAAAGTACTGCCATGATGCTGTCTCAGTTTTACGTATTGTTGTGTTTGCTTTCCAGTCTGGGTGGAAAGTTCCAGAGCTTATATTCATGAAGGGTATCAGCTTGTAGTTTTTGTTTTTGTTATGCTCTTGAATAGTTTTCAAAATTATTTCACCAACTGAGTTGGCAAAATTCCCTACCCTATTTTCTAAAAACATTACAACTGTTTTTAATTTTCCTTAAGTGGTTGACAAAACTCACTGTAACACACCTGGGACTGGAATTTCTTTGACGAGTATTTTCTGAGTTCAATCTCTGCAGCAAATGGTGCTGCTCAGGGTTTTCCTTTTATAATTATTATTATTTTTAACATACAAACAAATGGATTTCATTGGGAAGCTTTCATATATATATGTACTTTATCCTTAACTGATCTCCAGCTCCACAGCACTCACCTGTCCTAGATCTCCTGCTCTTGCTGCTAGCTTTCTC